>NW_021604613.1:6461659-6526118 GCF_004785775.1 Grammomys surdaster
ATATATATATATATATGTTTTTGTGTATGTGTATGTGCATGTATGCACATGTGTGTATCAAAATAATTTAAGAGTAATGAGTCAAAATTTGAAAGGTAGTTGAACTGATACTAGAGGTGTTGGAGGGGAAAAGAAAGGGATAGAAATGATATAAGTACTCAGGTATTAAGTTTTCAAAGTAATTAAAATAAAAATGATTTTTGTTATATTAAACCAATGGTTTTTAGTTCTTAGTGGATGCATCTTTCTCAAATATTCAAATTTAATCAACAATTATTATACAATACTGTACTGTACTGTACTGTACTGTACTGTGTTGTTGTACTGGATTAAATATGTTTGGCCCCAAAAGACTTGGGAGTTTGAATGACTGAACTATAGGGAGTGGCACTATTAGGAAGTGTGGCCTTGTTCAAGTAGGTATGTCTCTATGGGGCTGGGCTTTGTGGTCTCCTATGTTCAAGCTCCAGAAAGTTTTTATTGTACAGAATTGTTTTAAGTATCTTGAGTTTTTGTTTTTCCATATGAAGATGAGAATTGTTCTTTCAAGTTCTGTAATAAATTGTGTTTGAATTTTAATGGAAATTGCATTGAATCTGTATTTTGCTTGTGGCAAGATAGACATTTTAACTATGCTAATTCTACTGATCTACGAGCATGGGTAATCATTCCATCTTCTGATATCTTCTTCAATTTCTTTCTTTAGAGATTTAAAGTTCTTGTCAGACAGGCCTTTCATATGTTTAGAGTTTCAAGAAGATATTTTATATTATTTGTGACTATTGTGACTGTTGACTCCTTAACTTTTTACTCAGACCGTTTATCCTTTGTATAAAGAAGCGCTACTGATTTGAATTAATTTTGTATTCAGCCACATTGCTGAAGGTGGTTATCAGATGGAGGAGTTCTCTTAGATTTTGGGGTCACTTATGTAAACTATAATATTATATGCAAATAATGATACATTGACTTCTTCCTTTCCAATTTATATCCCCTTGATATACTTTAATTGTTCTATTGCTCTAGCTAGAACTTCAAACACTGTATAGTAGAGAAAAGGAGAGAGTGGATAGACTTGTCTTGTCCCTGATTTTAGTGAAATTGCTTTAAGTTTCTCCCCATTTAATTTGATGTTTGCTATTGGCATGCTATATATGGCCTTTATTGTGTTTAGGTGTGTGCCTTATATCCCTGATGTCTCCAAGATTTTAATATGAAAAGATATTGGATATTGTCACAACATTTTCAGCATCTAATGAGATGATCATGTGTTTTTTTTTAGTTTATTTATATGGTAGATTATATTGATGATTTTCATATATTAAACTATCCTTGCACCCCTGGGATGAAGCCTAGTTGACCATGGTAGATTGTAACAACTGTTTCTTTTGTAACGGCCGTCAGGTTCTGTTACTTTGTAAAGGCCAGCCGGTTCTGCTGCTCTGGTCCGCAGGTCAGGGTCTAGCAAGAGAGAGAGTGGGGACGGAGGAAGGGCAGAAAAGGGGCTAGAGACGCAAAAGATAGATACAAGACAGAGTCCGGTGGAGTCTCTTCAAGTCTCTTCTTTATTCTCCTCTCTTCTTCAATATTCTCCTCACTCTTTCAGTCTCCTGACACCTCCCACACATAGAAAGGAAATCCTGGGTATTTATACCCTTTACCACGTGACTTGCCCTCATGGACAAGCTCAACTGAAGCCACTACATCACATGCCTTGTAGCCATGGATACCAGGAGCACCTTGCAGCTGGGGGCACTAAACAGTGTAACAAGATGTTTATCAGAGTGTACTGAGCTATTGCAGGCTATTGAAAACAAGTCTCTTGTCAGGGTATATGGCTCGAGATGGCTGTAAAGATGATAGCCTCTTTCAGCTAAGAGTCGGCTCCCAACAGTAGATGATCTCTTTGATGTAGTCTTGGATTTTGTTTGCCAGTATTTTACGAGGCATTTTTGCATTAGTGTTCATAAGAGAAATTGGTCTGAAATTCTTTTGCTTTGTTAAGTCATTGTGGGTTTATGTGTCACAGTGACTGTGGCCTTATAGAATGAATCTGGCAACGTTCCTTCTGTTTCTATTTTGTGGAATAGTTTGAGGAGCATTTGTATTATCTCTTTTTTGAAAGTCTGGTAGAATTTTGTGGTAAAAGTCATCTGGCCCTGAGCTCTCTTTTGGTTGGGCACTTTTATTTAATGTTTCTATTTGCTTAGGGGTTATAAGGCTATTTAAATAGTTTAGCTAATCTTGGTTTAACTTTGGTAAGTGTTATTTATCTAGAAAACCATCCTTTACTTTTAGATTTTCCAATTTTGTGGAGTACAGGCTTTTGAAGTCAAACACTGATTTTTTGAATTTCCTCAGCTTCTGTTGTTATTTCTCCGTTTTCATTTCAGATTTATTAATTTGGATAATGTCTTTCTGCATTTTATATAGTTTAGCTAAGGGTTTGTGTATCTCGTTGATTTTTTTCACAGAATCAGCTCTTGGTTTCTTTGATGCTTTGTATTGTATTTTTCTTTTTTGTTTTTTAATTGATTGATTTGAGCCGTGAGTTTATTTCCTCCCATCTGCTCCTCTTGGGTATGTTTGCTTGCTTCTTTTTCCCAGCTAGAGACCCATACCATGGACAAGAACCAATTCATGACACTATTAATGATACTCTACTATGCTTGCAGACAGGATCATAGTATAACTGTCCTTTGAGATGCTCCAACCAGTAGCCTATGAAAACAGATTCAGAGAATTACAGGCAACCATTACATGGAACTTGAGGAATCTTGTGGAAGAGTTAGGGAAAACTGAAGAGGATAAGGACACTACAGGAATACCTACAGAGTCAACTAACCTGGACCCTTAAGGGCTTCCAGAGTCTGAACCACCAACCAAAGAGGGAGCATCAACAGGACCTAGAACCCCTGCTCATATGTTGTAGATGTACAACTTAGACTTCATCCAGGTTCCTCAACAAGTCGAACAGAGACTATCATTGAATCTGTTGCCTTCCTGTGGATCCTATTCCTTTAATTGGGTTGTGTTGCATGACTTCAGTGGGAGAGGGTGCACATAGTCCTACAGTGACTTAATATGCCAGACTGAGGTGAGACCCAGAAGAGAAAGGAAGGGGAAAAATAGCAGGAAGAGATATGTGTGAAGGAGAATGGGAGGAGAGTGGGGACTTATATTGGGATATAAAATGCATAAATAAATTAATTAATAGAAAATAAAGAGTTGCCTTGGTTATGGTGTCTCTTAGTAGCAATGAAACACTAAGGCAGTAGTGCATATCTATATATGAGATTATTCTACTAAAATGCTAAAGTAGAAAGTTAATGTTTTCCACTTATTCCTAGATGTGTCTAAATCTGTATAAAGTTATGCTTTACTGCTCCTTATTTGGTAAATAAACCAAGAGACAGTATATTTAATTTGCATAAAATGATAGTCAATTCTGAAAAGTGCTGACTATTTATAATAGTTTATAGCATTAACAGTAAGTTTTGCATATTAAACCTTACTAAAGTATTTTGGAGAAAAAAATAAAAACTTTTAAATCTGTAAAGCAGTGAGGAAGAGGGATTGATTGACATATCTTAATACCCATTTTCTTTTGATAATCTACCTGATATTCTTTTCAGAATTATGGTTTGTTTTATCTCAAAGAACAGTTTTAAGACTTCTTAATACCACCTTTCATTTTGGTTTCAAAGTTCTGGTAAAAGAAAGCAGGCAAATAATATACTTCAATCCACTTCTTTTTTTCTGTAATCAAGTTATTTAATGCTGTTGCTTAGGTAACTGATTCACTGAAGAGATTACGGCCTTATAATATTCTTGATAAATTCCATCTTTGGAAATATTTTCCAGAACATATAGGTCTAAAAACCTGCTTTAAGATATGAGGAAGATGAATTCTTCTAAGCTTTGGGTCGGTATTTGCTTTATTAGAAAGCATTTATCCTATATTTGCTAAGCATCTCTGTAAAAAGAGGTAAGATATTGCTAATCAAATCCTATCTAATTCAACATGTTCCTGTGCATTTATCTATAAAACAACAAAAACTCCAACAAGTCATCACCTGTTTATCATCCTTCCCAAGTGTTCTCTCTAGAAGTCCTAGAATCATTTAATAATAAATAAAATGGAACTATAGCCAAATTACTTTTAAAGTACAATTGATTTGAACTTTTAAAATTCCTGATTTGTCTACAAAACTATTCTAACTTTTATGATATTATCTAGAAAATAAATGTAGATTGTTAATTTTCTACCTTTCTATTTTCTTTCTACCTTTCTATTGTCTGTCTATGTATGTATGTATTTATGTGTGTATGTATGTATGCACCTATCTATCTATCATCTATCTATCTATCTATCTATCTATCTATCTATCTATCATCTACCTATTGTCTACCTGTACCTGAATCTTTCTTAACCTTTCTGGCTCTATCTTCCTTAAAGTTCATGTATTAATTTCCATACATAAGAAGCATAATAAACATTACACAAAGATATAAAAGCAGGCAAATACACTTAATTTTGCCTTAGAATTTTTCACAAAACAAAACAAAGATACAGAATATTTTGTTAATAATATATCAATGCTAATAATTTGATGGCCATAAAAGATAAAATTTCACCAAAATTTGTATATTTTAAGGTCTGTGTTTCTATAAATATAGAAACCATTCTATCATAGATCATTCGAAACTATTAAACAATGCAGATTTTTCAAAGGTGAAACAACAAAACCAGCAAGTTTTTATACAAACAGACAAAAAAACAAAATCAGATTGATAGTAGAAAAAAATCAAAACATATTCTTATCAAAGTTTCTTTTCCTCCCAGATCCTCCCTACCTCCCCTTCCATGTAACATTATGCCCACTTTCTTTTATCTTGTTAGAGGAGGAAACCAAAAACAAAGCAAACAAAAAGACAAAAAAAGAAAGAAGAAAAAATACATGTACACACAAATCCATAAAACACAAAATAAGAAACTAATATAAAATGAAAAGAATTATAAGACAAAAAATAATATTCAGTTAATTTTGTGTTGCACATCTATTGTGGGACATTGTGGCTCACCTTTCACTGAGACTTATGTACTCATAAAAACACTGGATAAAACTATCCTTTTCTTTGTATGTAGATATCAATCGGAGATAGGTTCTTAGCAACATGACGTCTCTAGGATGTGACCCCTTCTGGTTTGGACTTGTGCAGGTCTTGTTTTAGTAGAATGGCAAAATCATTCAGTAAAGTAACTTAAATGAATGTCTAAGCAGAACTTTATATCTTAGCAATAGAAAAAGAAGTTTATTCATGTATCAATTATAGTGAAAATTTAAGTAGATAATATGCACAATACAATTCCAAACTATTCCAAACTATTCATATTCACTTCTGTAGCTGTTTGTATCATGAATGCTAATTTTGTCTCCCCATAAAAACTGTATGAGAGTGCCTGTACATAGCTTCTGGTAACCTGACCCCAGTTGGTTCTGATTGGTAAATAAATATTCAAACAACTCAATAGCTGGGCCACTGCCTAGCCTCCATGGAGTTAATCTCGAGTTATTACTTACTAATTCTATGTTCTATTTTAGCTGCTCTGGAGCCAGACGGCCAAAGTGGGCTGTGCTCTGGGCCACTCCCTCCTAGCTCCTTCACATGGCAGCAATGCATCTCTGTCCCAAACTCTTTTGAGGCATGGAATGTCTCCTCTCCTCCACAGTCTCCTGGCCTTGTGGATTCCTTATTCTCCTTTCCTCCCTCCCCAAACCCTGCCTCTGTCTGCTCTGCCCAGCTATTGGCTGTTGGCATCTTTATTTACCTATAAGAACCATCTAGAAACAGGTTCTCAGATGTTACATGTAGAAACAGGTTCTCAGAAGTTACTTGTAGACATTCTCTCACAAACCATTTTTTGGGGGGCCATAATAGTATTTATAATACAAGCATCTACATTTCCTCGTGTTTGTCCAATTTAAAAGTCCCTTCTCTTCTCAGGTATGCATTTAGCATAATTTTAACAATTATGTAAATTGTAAGGAATAACATACACTTATAAAATCTAGTCCATCACATTCAGAAAGTTAGATAATTATTCTATCATCTACCCTAACTTAAAGATTTTACAATTCTGTACCTAAATTATGTTTGATTTTAGCTTTTAATACCATCTGAAAATAATCCTTTCAAAGTTAGAACAACTTAAATGTTAAGCAACTTTAATGTTAAACAACGTAAGTTCGATTACAAGACTACAACTAGTCTTCAACCCTATCAGAGATCTGAATAAGAATTAAATATTACCTGAATATGTAGGAAACACAAATATGTATCTTTTATAACTAATACTATTTATAGAGACAGCTGACTGCCTAGGCAGTCTCCTATATTTCTTATAATGTTGGAGTATCTTTCTTTAGTCTTCTGCTCCAGAATCATATGACAGACCTTAAGCTAATTATGTTCCCCCAAAAAACCAGTCTTCATGAGTGTCTCTAGTACTTTCTGGGACCCACACTTCAGGTGGTTCTGATTGGCAAATAAGGATGTGAACAGACAGTAGCTTGGTACAGCAGACAGTGGTGAGGGTTTAGGATTCCCAGGCTTGAGACCAGGAGGAGACAAGAAGAAGGAATCCACCGGACCAAGAAAGTGTGTAGGAGAGAAGGGATGCCATGTCTGAGAAGAGTAGAGGACAGAGAAGCATGGTCACCATGTGAAGGAGCCAGGAGAGTGTGGCCCAGAAAGCTGCCCACTTTGTCCACCCTCTGGATTCAGAGCAGGCAAAATAGAACATAGAATTAGTAACTAATAACTCAGGATTAACACCCTGGAGGTTAGGCAGTGGCTTAGCTATTGAAATAAGACATATTAATATATAAATTCTCTCTCTCTCTCTCTCTCTCTCTCTCTCTCTCTCTCTCTCTCTCTGTGTGTGTGTGTGTGTGTGTGTGTGTGTGCATGTCTTTCATTTAGAAACATAAAGGATTGAGGCAGGTAGAAAACCTGCCATTGAGATTTCATAATATTTATTTCAACAATAATTTTAATTTTTTAAAGCTTGGAATAAGAGTAAGTGTACTATAAATATTAGTATAAGTATAGCCACAAAAGGAAAAATATGCTTCTCAGAAATCTGAATAACGGATAAGAAAAAAAAACCACAAAAATCCAGCTGTAAAAAAAATTAGTCCATATAAAGTAAAGTCCCAAACTCTCATAAATAGAGCTACCAGGGAAGAATCACAAGTGAAAGTAGCAGAATGTTAACAAAATGCGTGAAATTGTCACTAGCAATCCAGCAAGCAAACATGAAATCCACATGCAGTTACATCAATGTTGATAGTCCTACAAGATTTATATGTAAAACAATGTGATGCTGTGGAATTAAAATTAAAAGGCTGTGAAATAGACATTATCTTAGAAAAATAAAATATGAAAGAAGGCCTATTATTCTCGTATCAGTCAAGGCAAAGTTCAAGTTAAAACATAAAATTTCATAGTGAATAATTTTAATTTTTACAAAGCATGTAACTTGGATATATGTAAAAATTTATGACTATATAAAACCATGAAAATAAATAATGGAAACAAGCTTCTTATCTAAAATTTGACATGAGAAGCAAGGAATGCAAAGAACAAAACTTAGAAGATTATCTAAGAGAACTCTCAGAGAACTGAGATAGTCTACCATGTTTGTCATAGGCACTGGGTTTTATCTCCAAAATAAAAAATAAAAAGAAAGAAGACCTTGACATGCCAATATTATTTCATTAAAAATGCAAAGCACAAGAACCAAGGACAAGGTAAAAAATGATGCTTATCAGATAAAAATAAAATTATTGGTATATGTATATATATATATATATTTATTATAACTCAATATTAGAGTATAATTTTTAAGTAAAAATAATAAACACAAAATGATCCTATATTA
The DNA here is from genome assembly GCF_004785775.1 of Grammomys surdaster. Lineage (NCBI taxonomy): Eukaryota > Metazoa > Chordata > Mammalia > Rodentia > Muridae > Grammomys > Grammomys surdaster. The sequence goes on from NW_021604613.1 coordinate 6,469,608, forward strand.
GGCACAAAAAAATAGCAAGCTTTGTGAAGAATACACACATACACACACACACACACACACACACACACACGATGGAATGGAATTTTAAAAACTAAAAAATAAGAAAAGAGCTTTATAAATCTCAAAAAAATCAGAAAATTTTATGACTAATTTATGTATAACTCCCAGAAAAAGAAAGATGATATCCTTGATATAATAGAGTAGTCAAATTTATTATTAACCAACTAAAGAAAACAGTTCAGCTTGCCTGAAGCAAAATAAAATAAAATAAAATAAAATAAAATAAAATAAAATAAACCAATATATTCAATATATCACAATGTAAAACAACAGATGTCTTATAAATTCTGCTATAAATCTAATGAAAATCCTATAAATGCAGAAATAAAATAAATCAAACAGGAATTTAGACGAATGTTTCTTATGAAGAAATGATGTGAGATAAACAGAAATAAGAGTTAGAAGGGATGACATAAATAGTCCATTGTTATCTATGAGATGGGAGGACAGATTAAAGAAAGCAAGGGCCAAGCTGTAGTAAGGTAAGGTTTCTGCAAGACCTGGCTGGCCAGCTATATGTTCTAGCAAGAAACTTCCACCTTTTCTAGGAAGACTACCCTAGATTTTCCTGCTGACATAAAGCTAAAACTGAAGTTGTATGTTGATAACTGTGATAAGACTTAACTTCCCCTTTGTGATTAAAATAGAAGCCAGCTTGGTTAAAATGAGAACAAAGAGAGTATAATTTAATTAATGGTGTGTAGACATGAAGTTCTACAACAAGAAACACCTTCAGGATCCAGGGGTCAAAGCCATTAGAAGTCGGAGAATCATAGCATGACCAATGAATGAATAGTGTTCATGATCATCTTCCTACTTCAGATAAGAGGGAAGATACAGACCATGTAGACTCTCAGCTGGCTCAATTTTCAATAAGCTAACAGGATTTCTCAATCTCAACAGAAGTTACTTGTGTTTCTCTAGTGTCTGCCAGAAGCCTTCTATAAACCCCCTAGAGTCTAGGGCCTAGACAAACAGCTCATTGTTTTTGTTTTTCTCACTTAGGACTCCATTCACAACTTTAGTAGAATGAGGACATTAGACCACAATAGACACCATAAGCTAAGAAAATCCATTATACCAGGAATGGGTTACCTCTTTATGAGTTGTTGGCCAGTAGTCTCTCAGAGATTCCACGATTTATAAGGTTATTGCTAATGATCTTGGTTTCCCTTCAGAAACTTCTTGCTGAAATAAACTTGAAATGGGGGGGGCGATTAATCTTGGATTCATATATAAACTTTGCCCCTACTAGCTAACTTTTCTAGTTTTGAAAGTTACTATGCATGCTACCATAAGATAGGATTCATACTAGCCATGCTTGCAAAGCTAAGGCCTTTTGATTCGACTGGGCATAAGCTTAGGAGACAGTGTAATAAGATTATTGTTTTCTAAGTGGGTTTAGCATTTAAATGATAATTAATGACTTATTTTCACACACATAGATCAGTGCATCTTTCAGCCCTTTCTGAGAAATTTCTTGTAGTAATGACTAAGAAACTGGAATGTACAAATATATTTTTTTCACAATCCTAAGAAACTTTATGGAAGAGAGGTAAAAACAATATTTAGAAATTAGAAGTGCTGTCTAACTTCTAGGAATGATTTCCAGTTAAGATGCAAATGCATGTATGAACTCACAATGAGTACGACATTCATATTACCTGCTTAAGCTCTTGCCAGGCAAAATCCAAGTATTGGGTTTGGAGGAGAGAGTGGACGAGAAGTCTTACCACTAGGGGAAGAGCTATTCATGTTTGATAACTGCAGAAGTAGGAGTCATTGGTCTTTATTGATGTCACTTCTGTTCAGTAAAGAACACTCATGGAGTGTTTACTAAACAGTGTTTAGTAAAGAACAGTCCCCAATCTCAACAATAATTAGACAAAACAAAACAGAGTTAACAGAACAAGGGAAGAAGGAAGAGAAGGCAAAGGAGAAGGAGGAAGAGGAGGATAAGGAAGAGCAGAATGAGGAGGAAGAGGAGACAACTCAAATTTCATTGGGTAGAAAAATGAACATGGTTAGGAGAATCTGATGAATGTTGGGGAACCAAGTTTTACACTATCAAAATGATGTTTTAAATTATCTTAAATCATTTTGACAGTCTACTTCTTATCCATCCCAGTTTGCCCTCCCACTGCTCTTCATTCCATTTTTTTCTCTCCTGTCTCCAAGAAATTGTCTTTACTATCCAACCCCCTCACCCCACTCAACCCCACCCCACCCTGCTCGTCTTCCACACTTTCTGGGTCTTCAAGTCTCTCAAGGGTTAGGTATGGCTTCTGTCACTGACCAGGCAGACCAAGAAGTCCTCTGCTATATATATTTTGGGGGCCTTGAGCGAGCTAGCTTATGCTGACTGGTTGGGGACTCATTGTCTGAGAGATCTCAAGGGTCCAGGTTAGTTGAGACTGCTGGTCTTCTTCTGGGGTTTCCCTCCTCCTCAGCTTCTTCCAGTATTTTCCTAGTTCAACCACATGGATCCTAGACTTCAGATGGGTTGAGTATAAATATCTGCATCTGCCTCAGTTAGCTGCTTATTGGGCCTCTCAGAGAACAGTCATTCTAGGCTCCTATCTGTAAGTATACCATAGCATCAGTAATAGTGTCAAGCCTTCAACACTCCCCTTCAGCTGGATCCCAATATAGGTTAGTCACTGGCCCTCATTTCCCTCAGTCTCTTCTCCATTTTTATATCTGCAGTTCTTTTAGACAGGAACAATTCTGGGTCAGAGTTTTTGACTGTGGAGTGACAACTCCATCCTTCCACTTGATGCCCTGTCTTTCTACTGGAGGTGAATTCTACAAGTTCCCTCTCCATACTGTTGGACATTTCACCTAAATGCCTTTGAGTTCTGAAAGTCTTTCATATCTCAGGTCTCTGGTTCATTCTAGAGGGTCCCTCCACCTCCCACCCCCTGAGTTTGCCTGTTTGTATTTATTCTGTTTGCCCTCAGGGCTTCTCACCTGTTCCCCAGCCCCAATACCTGATCATGTTCTCCCTTTCCCCTCCCCTCCCCATCCCCATTTCCTTTTCTACACAGATTCCTCTTTCCTTCTCTCTGGTGATTACTTTTTTCCCCTTCCAAGTGGGATTGAACCAATCTCACTTGGGCCTTTCAGCTTGATAACCTTCTTGAGCTCTATAGAATATAGTCTGTACTTTTTTGGCTAATATCCACTTATTAGCGACTACAGTTGACCATCTCCTCCTATTTCTGCATAACTTCCTTCCCTGCTGTCTGTATTCATTTTTAACTACTATTTTATCCATCTTACTGCTGGTTTCTGTTCTTCCTATTCTTTTTAACTTTGTTTGCTTGATCTGGTCTAAAGCATGAACCTAACCATACAAATGAGAAGTCTGTTGTTGAACATAACTATCCACAATTCAGTATGATTTAATAGCACAGAGCTTACAAACTGTGTTCCTAGTCCAGAACTTGTTTGGCTTAATGATACTGCAAGATTATATATCAAAACCACTGCTTAAAGTTTATACTTTTCATTCTCATCATAGGAGATACATCATCATAATTTTATACTATTCATCAGGTATTAAAATAAGCCAGACATTCTAGACCTAATAGAAGAGGAAGTGGGGAATATCAATGAACACATTGGTACAGAAGACAACTTTCTGAACAGAACACCTATAGCACAGGTACTAAGATCAACAACTAATAAATAGAGCTTCATTAAACTGAAAGGCTCCTGTAAGGGAAACAACAACAACAACAACAACAACAACAACAAAAAACCACCTTCATTTGGACAAAGCAGCAGCTATAGAATGGGAAAATGTTTTTTACCAGCTGCATACCCAATAGAAGACTAATACCCATAATGTAAAAAGAACGCAAGAAACTAGATAGTAAAAAAACCTCAAAATCAAATTAAAATATACAGTTCAGATAATAAACAAACAAGTTTCACTACAAAAAACCCAAGTGGCTGCGAAACACAGAAAAACTTCATGAGGATTCCATATCTGTTAGTGCTTGGGTAACCAAGTACCAAAGACTAGTCAGCCTAGAAATCTAGAGTGAAACTAAACTCTACTGACCTGAAAAACATTCAATAAAGTAATTCCTTATGATATTCTGCTACATTCATAGATCAGTGCCTTATCCTCTCATCAACAGAGAGTGGGATTAGATGGGACTATATACAGAGACTCATAGAGACTGAAGCAGTAAGAACAACATCTAAACAGGTCTGAAACAGTTCTTCTGAATACATAGTAGATATTAGCTTAATACTTCTATGGAACTTCTGACACTGAGAATGAGTGGGTCTCTGACTCTTTTGCTTGCTCTTGGGATGCTTTTCCTGATACTGGACTTTCATGTTCCATTTAAAAATGATAGTTTTGTGTCATATTTTGTTCTGTCAAAAAATACAGTATATCACCTCTAGAAAAATTCTATATATCTTCTGATTTTAAAATTGAATGTCTGTCCTATTTACATAGTCAAAATTGTTCCTGCAGTCTCTCTATTAACATACATCATTGTTGTCCATCCGAAGACTCTTGGCAGATTTTAACCATGAGAATTTTCTTATGTCTCTTCCTTGGGCTTGGGAATGGCATTTCAGTACTTATACTACATGTTTCCCTGAGGCTGTGTGTGAGTACAAGAGCTTCTAGATGAGTTTTTTGAACAGAACAGTGTACAGAGAGAATGGCTCACTATCACTATTATGTCTGTTAGTTAGGAGAAGTACTAAGACTGACACAGCACTGAGGTGCCTCTGTGAAAATCAGAAGGGACTGTTTGAGCAGTTTCTGTATGAAACTTGGAAAATGTAAATTTGAAAGGAAGTGGAACTAATTTTACTATGCATTCCGGATTCCTCTCTATAAATGTATTTTTCATCTTTTCAGCAGGGCAACAAAAAGTATCTATATTATCCACATAGACAAAGTCCAACTGGCTTTGTGTATGTGTGTGTGTGTGTGTGTGTGTGTGTATGTGTGTGGGTGTATATGTATTTCTGTGTGTGTATCTGTTTGTATGTATGTGTATAAGAATGTTTGTGCCCCTGTGTCTGTGTGAGGATATATATATATATATATGTGTGTGTGTGTGAGTGTGTGTGTGTGTGTGTCTGTTTTGTGTTCATGGGTGTATCTGTGAATAAGTCTGTGTACATGACTGTATGTATGCACATGTATGCAAATACATTTGTGTGTGTGCATGGTAGGAAACCATGCATATGTAGTTTCCTAACAAGGCATCCCACTAAGATAGGATCCAAATGCAACTGAGCTAAGTGTTAATATCAAAGTTGTACTTTCTGTTGTCAGAGACTCTCAGCATTTTGTTGACTTATTTTATGTAATTGTCTGTGTCTTTTGTATTATAATATACATTTTTGATGTCACTAGCTTTTTTAAGTTATGGTATTGCAGGTTTGTTTTGCTGAGATTGAATGCACTATGAAAATAATGAAGCACTGTAGCACTGTCCACAGACAGGAACACGAAGCAGAAGGACATGATTAATGTTGGTCCTATGGTTGGAGAGATCTGGATTTTTCAGGGACTTTTTATTTTTGCATGCTTTGAGTAGTTAACAGTAGTTATGAATGAATGAACAATTTTAATTCAATTTCTATGTCTTTTCTTCCATGTGTGACTAATGTGTTGGGATAAAACAATGGTATTGTTTGAAACTGACTTCTTAACATATCATAAACGCTATGAATTTACTTTGTATCTGAGATACACACACACACACACACACACACACACACACACACACAAAACCCTATTCAGATGTTAAAAGAAAAGATGTAATAAGAAAATTAGAAAAATTTTACCTGCTAATGAAAGTTTAGGAAGCATATTTTGTCTTCAAGTATGATGGACTCTTTATATTGAATTATCTCCAATTTACTCCTACTTATACCGTCTGGTTTAACATGGTAATAGATGTGTAACAAGCCTGGGATTTTATTTTGAAGGAAACTTTACCTGTTGTCACAGACGCATTATAATCTACTTTTCTTGTTTGCTTGTTTGTCTTTGAAAGATATCTTCATTAAAACTCAGGGTAGATGTTGTTAAAGACAAGCTTTAACACAATGGGCAGGAATAAAAGTATTCTGAGGACAAAAAGAGCTAGCATTATCAAGCTATATATGCCATTCTTGAAGCTTGACCAAAATAGAAATACTGATCTCAGGCCATGGGTAATTTTATCAGCAATATCTGCAGAATCAGGTCTCAACAGAGCAGTATTCTTGAAATTAAAAAGCTCACTATGCAAACTTACAACATCCAGGCAGGTCTTAGAATTATGCCAAGTACCCAGCAAGTGTCTTTAAACTTTTTCCTAATTGTAATGACTACCACTGTAAATGTTAGAACTAACACAAATCCAATGGTATTTGGCATGACACTCTAGATAATTCCTTACTCTTAAACTCTGAACCTCCTTCCAATGATTTGAATAGGATAAAGACCCTCAATCCACTGTTCCAAATGCCTATCTGAATCCTCTTGCATATTCCACACATTAGTAACATTTTTTAAATGATTAACAAAAGTTGCTGTCTTAACTTCTTGAAGTCAAAGCAATTGCAGAAGCAGTTGGCAACCAAAGTACATGGACTGAAAATGGAGCCCCAGATAGAGTTATAAAATTAACAGGCTGGCAAGCCACAGATGGATAAGATTCTGCACTGAGCCTTACCAACCTAAGACACAAGTGCATTGCTTTTGATAATGCATATTCCACAATGTGTAAGGAAGGCATTCTTGTCAGTATGACCTAAGATGGTCTCGTTAATGAAATAAAAATGAGGGTGAGGTAGAGATCTTTTAGGGCTGCTTGGCAAGAATCTGACATTGGCCAAGGACAAGGAAGTGGGCTTCAATCAAAAATCTGAAATTAGGCTAGAACAAAGAAATAATTTCAGGCAGGAATCTAAATTTTAGGATAAAACAAGAACGTAGGCTTCAGACATGAAAATGACTTTGGGCTAGGACAGGGAAGTAGGCTCAGATATTTTGGTCATCCTGATAAGCCCTTAGAAACAGTGATCAAGGGAGTGATCATGGAACTTTGTTTATTACCTTGCTTGTTCTTTGACTATTTATGTTAATTTTCTTGCTTGTTCCTTGACTATTTGCATCTATTGTATTACTAGTTCCTCAACCTAGAACTGACCATAATACTTGAATATAATTAAAATGGTATAAAAGCAAAAAGGAGGAGAGGGGATAGGATAGGAAGAGGAAGTGGAAAAAGAGGATGGCATTCAAAATGTAAATAAATAAAATACCAAAAAAAGAAACCCCTCAGGGTAGATATCTTTTTGCAAAAATATTCATCAGAAAGATTAAAATACACACAATGAAAATATAAATTAAGTCTAATATGAAAGAATTGCCTTGGCACTCTATCTGTCACCACATTTGGCTTCATTCTGAGATTCCACTCTTTCAAGTTTCTCCTCCAATAGCCACCTCACCATTTCTAGGATTTAAAGACAACTCCACTGAGAATGTTTACATAAAAGATCTCTAAATGATTAATAAGTAAGTGTCAATTTTCTCAACAGTTATTTGTAAAGCATGTATATTTTCATGAAGTGTGATTAAAACACCCAAAATACAATCTTACTCTATTCCCTAAACTATTCATTAAGGAATTCATTCACTGAATTAACTTAAAAAGATATCGTCGTGAAAACACTGTCTCATATGTTTATTTTATTGAATATTATATTGTTTACTAATATTCTTACTATTATTAGATATTGTATTGTTATAGTGTCTTAGGCTTTGTATTTTAGCATGTTCATGTAGTAATTGCCTAATGTTTTCATGAATAATGCAAAAATTAAATTACATGTGTAAAAATTAAATACAGTATGCATTTATTTATGATTACGAAACCATAAGTGACATTATAACATATTTTGGAGATAAACTTTTATTTATAAGGTATTTAATGTTTTGTTTCCTTATAAAATTAAGTGTTTTATACCCATATGCTAAAATGTTAGCTTGGCAATGAAAGCATCTCATTTTTTAAAAATTCCTATTACTTAAGATTGTTAAAATAATTCATGATGCTTGAACTAAATAAAACAATTAAAACATGAATGTAATATTTTGATAAAAGATATAATATTTTTGAGTAATATTTTACTAATTATTTTGCAACTTCAAAATGATCAGGTATTGGGCAGTGTGAACAGGAGAGAAGCCCTGAGGGCTAGCAGAATAAATGAAAATAGGAAAACTTGGGAGTTGAGAAGTACGGGGACCCTCTAGAATGTACCAGAGACCTGGGAGATAAGAAACTCTCAGGACTCAAAGGGAGGGACCTCAGATGAAATGCCCAACACTGGGGAAAGAGAACTTAGAAAGTTCACCTCTAGTAGAAAGTCTGAGATGAGGAGGGATGTGGTTGCCATTCCACAGTCAAAAACTCTGACCCAGAATTGTTTCTGTCTAAAAGAACTGTAGATATAAAAATGGAGAAGAGACTGAGGGAAAGGAGGTCCATTGACCAGCCTATATTGGGATCCAGCTGAAGTGGAGGAACCAAGGCCTGACACTATTACTGATGCTATGGTGTGCTTACAAACTGAAGCCTAAGATGGCTGTTCTCTGAGAGGCTCAACAAGCAGCTGACTGAGACAGACACAGATATTTACACTCAACCCACCTGAAGTCTGGGACCCCTATGGTTGAACTAGGAGAATGCTAGCAGAAGCTGAGAAGGAAGGTGACCCCCATAAAGAGACCAGCAGTCTCAACTAACCTGGACCCTTGAGATCTCTCAGGCACTGAGTTCCCAACCAGTCAGCATAAACTAGCTGGTCTGATGCCCCAACACATATATAGTAAAGGACTGCCTGATCCGGCCTCAGTGACAGAAGGCATGCCTAACTCTTGAGAGACTTGAGGCCCTAGGGAGAGTGAGGCCTCGAGTGGTGGGGTGGAGTGAGATGAGTGGTGTGTGGTGGGGTGGGGGACATCCTCTTGGAAACGGGGAGGAGGAATAGGATGAGTAACTGTGGGACTGCAGACCAGGAAGGGGGTACCAACTAGATCTTAAAAATTTAAAAGGAAAGAAAGAAAGGAAGGAAGGAAGGAAGGAAGGAAGGAAGGAAGGAAGGAAGGAAGGAAGGAAGGAAGGAAGATATTAAGAGAAAGAAGAAAGAAAGAAAGAAAGAAAGAAAGAAAGAAAGAAAGAAAGAAAGAAAGGAATTTTAGATCATCTACAAATACTTCTTGGATTCATGAAAGTGATTTAAATGTGGTGAAATGGACAAATCAATAGCTTATTTTTTTTTCTTTTTCATCTCATCAATATAGTGACAGAATTAAAATCAATTTCTTCCAAATCAGTGATTTTGTAAGATAAACTGTGACTACCTTGTATAAATGGTTATAGATCTTCAGGTAACAACAGATACAAAATCAAATAGTAAGACTATTTCCTGGAAAAAAAAAGTACTGACTAGTTGTAGGGTCCCATAGATGTAGTCTATCAATTTTAGAGGTGGAAGGAGGAGGATAAAAAGACAGCAATTACTATGAAGTGTATCTGTGCTCTAGGGACTTCAGAACATTGCTGGTCAACTTAAGAGATCCATTATCAGACTATATGTCTAAGGTCTAAGCTTTTGTAGATATTTCTATTGATATGGGGCTCCACAGTCTGTATTTTGATTTGTTTGTTTGTTTGTTTTTTTGTGACTCTCTATAGTTTTCTCCATCTGTTGCAAAGGGAAGTTCTCTTGATGAGGGATGAAAACTATATGGACAAGTATTTAGATTATTTTTAGAGATTATTCTGGTTTTACAAATTAGTGGTTGTAGATTCTCCTCAATAACCATTATCTTACTAGTATTGAGTATGTTTCCAGTTACCTGGCATGATTTCTCTCTAATTGGATGTACCTTATGTCCATTTGGAGTATTTGATACTGTTGAATATCACTTAATTTTGTGTACAACTACTCTACCCTTGTGGTTATTGTGTCATAGTTGTTGTGGTTCATAGGTATTATATCTGGGTAGAACTGGTGGTGGACTGTGTCCTTTGGGAGTTTGTAAGTTCCTTTCTATAAAATTAAAGCTAGTTATTAGGAGAAGACATTCAGGTTATCTAAAATTTTATATAGAAGTCACCAAACTAATTCTTAATTGAGAGATTAGATTTATACATATGTCAGTGCAGATATAGTGTATGTTTATAGATACATACATAAAATTTCTCAGATCTTTATAATAGACTTAATGTTAAATGTAGTATATGATATAATGAAATAATTTAACACAATTCTAGTGATTAACATATATCATATAGTTATATGTATGACAATAGTTTAAATTGATACCCTATGAACACAAGACATACATTTCTAGCTTTCTCTTCAGTATGATTGACAGTAATGTCCACATTTTTCATATTCATAGTGGGGTATTTGATCTTTTTATATTCAGACTTCCTCCTGCTTTTCTCTTTAATCCAATGACACATTTATTCTTCCAGTCAATATAAGTGATTGTTTTTATTATCTTTTTAAAAAATTTTTTATTGGATATTTTATTTACATTTCATATGTTGTCTCCTTACCCCATCCCCCACCCACCCAGGAACCCCCTATCCCCTCACCCCTCCTCCTTCTTCTCTGCGGATGTAACCCTTGCCTACCCCGCCACTCCCACCTCCCCTCCCTCAAAATTCCCACCCCCTGGGGCGTCCAGCCTTCACTAAGTCAAGGATCTCTTCTCCCACCTATGCCCAGCAGGGCCCTCCACTCTTACGTATTCAGGTGAAGCCCTGGATCCCTCCCTAAGTGCTCCCAGGCTGGTGGTTAGGACCCTGGGAGCTGTGGTTGGTTGGTATTGTTGCTCTCCTCATGGTGCCACAAACCACATCTGAATTAAATGCTCATTTCTCCTATCCCAGTTGTCCCTGTAGTCCTTTTCTTACTGAGAGTCTGTTAGAACTGATTTATCAGTTTTTAACTTACCAAAGAGGCTGTTACTGCCCATTCTACCTAGGTTTGTATTTCCTCAATACCAATGAATTTCTTGATCCTTTCCCTAGTTTACTTTCTTTATGGAACATGCACATGGATTAAAATACAAACAATACTATTTATACAGTAGCAAATAGGTGTCAGAGTTCTTCTTAAAGTCATTTTATACCAAAAATCCCCCTTGTACACCTGATAACGTTGAGAGAAAATAATAGTTTATGTAAAATTGATTTTTACTCTATATGGCAAAGCTGTGTCTAGAATGAACTTATTTGCCAGCTGTACATAGAATTTGACGTTATTATTTCCATTATATATATATAAAGAGTCAGATTCCTGTAGAGAAAAGCAGCCACATGAAGGCACCAAGCCTGGGTGTAGAGCAGGAGAGATCAATGCTCTCTTATTTCATTCTAATTTTGTCCTCTGTTATCATCTTAACATAGGCTACTATTTGCTTTCTTAGAAAGAGACCTTGACTCTCTTGGTTCAATCATTTTTTTAATCTACAAACCACCCAAATGAAACCTTATACTCACTATCATCTTTTTATGATCATATATTGTCTAAAGATGAATCTGCAGCCTTATCGAAACATACACATCCTTGGTGCAATGTAAATATTCTAGTAGTTATTGATTACAGTTAAAAAAGTTTTCAAGGTTACTTTCTTTAAAATGTAGCTGAATTTACACTCATAGATTGAGACCTAGGTCAGTCATGAAAGAAGCTACCTTTGGGAGCTGATGCAAGCAGATGGAGAGGTCCATAGACAAACATCAGACAGAGATAGAGCCCAAATGGAGACTTCCATCTGATCCCTTCCCTTGGAACTTGTTATGCAGTATTAGATTGATGTTTCTTGGAGGACAGATAATTTCTAAAGGCAAACAAAAGATGATCTATTAGAGAGAAAGAGAGGAGTTTCAGGGAGGGAACTTGGAAGAATAATGGGAAGGGAAACTGGATAGAAATGTATTGAATGAGAGAAGAATAAAACAAACAAGTAAAACAAAACAAGCAAATAAAACAAAACAAACAAATAAAAGGCCAAAATTAATGATATCATGTGTTACCTCTGACCACAGAAATATGATCTTGGGACACAGGGTCTGCTCAGGCAATTACTAACTCATCAGAGATCACAAGAGCACTACAACTACAGGCTTCTTGTGGTACAATCTTTATTAATAAACTTCTAAGAAGCTTTTAAAAATATACACATTGTTTGCTTTAACAGTTTCGTACAATGTTCTCTCTTTTGCTGCATGTGTAAATAGACTCATATTTCCTTCAGACAATTATGTGAAAGATTTAAACTAACAAGTAGGTTCAGTGATGTTGGCATCATTTCTCTTTGTTCTATATTTTATGCCAAGTGCATATCATGGGACCCAATATATAGAATATAGAATGTTCTCAGTAATGACACTGAGAGGGAATGTATGCTACAAAATAGTGAGGGAAAGAGCAAAGGAGAGAGTGATGCAGAGATTATTAACTAGGAGTAGACAAAGTGGTTGTGTGAACAAGACGACATGTGATCTACAAATATCTAACAATTAACTAACTTTCTCTCTAACAATCTCCTTATGAAAATAGACAACAACAATTCTATAGAGAGACCCATTATCCTTTTACTCAGAGATTTCTGTATATGGGTTTGCATTTTTAAAAAATTCTTTGTACAAATATTTAATAGTGGATACATTAAATTTGTCATGGACCTCAAGAAGTTAAAATTCAGATAAGAAACTAAGATATATGACAACTTTTCTGTTTGCATGTATTTAGCAACAATTTAAACACAAATAAGTTTCTTTGAAAAGATATCCTGTACACTTAAGAGGTTTAGAAGAAAAACCTGAACCCCATGTCTAACCTATTCCATAAAAATATAGTCTACAATGACAGTGTCTTACCACGATTGCTCCCATACTGTCTGGTATAAGTAAAGAATAACCAAGCTAAAATTCACAAACCCAGAGAGATGAAGAGAAGACCTGTAGGTGAATGCATGAATTTCCCTTAGAAGGAGAAATAGAATAAATTTTGCTGGTGGACTGAAGGCTGGTGGGGACAGGAATGGGAAGGATCAGGTTCAAGTGGATGGAGGGAGAGAGTGTGGGAGAAAGACAGATAGATTAGGGAACATTGGGCAAGTGGTGTGGAAGTCTAGGGCAGTAAAACTTCCTGGAACTTATGAAAGCGAACCTAATGAGGACTCCTATTAATGAATGGTATTGATTCCAAACTGGCTATCCCTAGCCTGGCATTGTTTCCAATCCTGAGAATAGTTTCACGTGATTAAATTCTATAAAGAGGCCCCATGGAGATATTTGCACAACACAGACTGATACTGATACTAGGATAGAAGTTGATCTCTAAAAACTGACAGTGGGGCCCCATTGGCTAGGAGAACATTCACTCAGCTCATTGAACACAGAGAGGTTGATCTGGAGCTTGTAGCTCTTCATCTCTGTTCTAATATCTTTGGCATACTAGCGTACTAGTTAGGCTACAGAAAAAGAAACTTGGGCACAAATCCATCCACAAACTTTTTGACCTACAATCTACTCTGCCTGTAAGATGTGCTGGAGCAGTTGTGACACAGAACATGTGGAAGTGGCCAACCAATGTTTGCTTTAACTTGGGTTCTATGCCATGAGTGACAGCCCATGCTCTACACTGCCTGAATGTCCGGGAACTAAAGATTAGACAGGCCAGAGACTTTGGGTAGAACCAAATACCAATAGCCTTAAAAAAAAACAAGGCAATGAAATGATTACTAATGATATTCTGCTATACTGATGGATTAGTTGCTTGCCCAGTTTTCACCAGAGAAGCTGTCACTGGCAGCTGAAGAAAGCAGGTGTAGCAAAATATAGCAAGATATTATTTGGAGAGAGATTATAAATTGTTTTTTTATAGGTCCTTCTCCTTAGAAATCAGGCAACCCCTCAGAAGAGAGTGAAGAAAGACTATAAGAGTGAGAGGACATGGAGGACACCAGGAGAAAATGTCCCACCAAATCAACTAAGCAAAGATAACACGGGCTCACAAAGACTAAGGTAGCAAGAATGTGGCCTACATGGTACTAGTTCCTCTGTATATATATATATATATATATATATATATATATATATAATTGCTATTAGCTTTGTATTTTTGTGGAACTCTTAGGAGTGGGGGTGGGTGTATCGCTGATGCTCTTGTCTGTTCTTGGGATTCTTTTCCTCCTATAGGTTTTGTCTGATCTCAATAGGAGAGCTTTTGTTATGTCCAATTTTACATCGCTTTGTCTTGTTTGGCCATTGTCTTTTAGAGGCCTGCTTTTTTCTGCAAAGGTAATGAAGTATGTGGGGGATAAAGATGAATCTGGGGATAGGGAAGATGATAGGTGGAGAATGGGAAAGAGTGGATGGAGGGGGAGGGAAATTATGGTCAGGGTATATTCTATGAATGAAAAAAATCTATTTTTTGTCAAAAATTAAAACAAAAACTTACTATGAATTTATCTTAATAATCAAGCATAAACTTGACACTGGGCTGCTCACAAAGTGACTCATCTGAGATACATTCACACATTCTCAAAGATTTCCTGGAGCAATCAGTAGATTTGTCTATAGATTGGAAACATAAATATTACGAAAAAAATGATTTTCTATTGATGTGATAAACAATAGCCAAAAGTAACTCAGGGAGGAGGAGCAGGGTGTTTCTTTGTTACGGTTTCCAGACCATACACTTCATTGAAGGAAGCCAAAGAACTTGAGGCAAGAAACTGGAAGCATGAATTTAGGCAAAACTATGGAGGAATGTTGCTTACTGGCTTGCTCCTTCTGAATTGTTTGCTTTGTTTTCTGCTGCACTGCAGGACTACCTGCAGTGTGGTGCCACAACACACAGTGACTGACTGGGTCAGTCATTATTCATTATGACTTATTTCATTAAGTCAAATCAACCTTATTCAAGAAAATGTACCCAAATTGCCTATATACAATTCTTATGGCAACGTTTTCTGTTAATATTCCCTCTATTCAGATAACTCCTATCTCATTTCAAAACACCAACAAACAATATGACATTAATACATTATCATTAAACTATAACCTTGTCATTTAACTACTAAATCATACATACCAACGTCACAAATAAAACACATACCAACTTTAATGTACCCCACAGTCTTTAGAAATTCAAACACTTTAAAGGGTCATTGTCTTTAAAATATCTAAAATTTATGAATTCTTATTTTTCAATACTATCAAAATAAGTCACTTGATTTTTATTCTCAGAGAGAACTGAATCACAACCACATTCAAATCAAAACAAAGGCAAAAGTATAAAAGTCAGAGTCAGATTTCTGGGACTTGTCTTTCTGGGTTTCACAGTATTTCAATAACGTCACTTCTATGGTTCTGACATCCATAGTGCACATAGCTCACCATGTTTCCTCAGGGCAGCTACACAGTCACAGCTACTGCTGTCCTTGGAGGTCATCCCATTGCACCAGTATCTCTAAAATACTCGACTCTCCTTTGCAACTGGGCTGTGGCTTCACAGTTAACCTCTCCTGGGATCTTTTCAGTAGCATGGATCCTACCTATCAGTGCAATCTCAATATCTCTGCATGATCCCTTCAAACACTAAGGCTCTGCCTTAATCAGTGTTCTCTTTTGGCCTCAGCTACTCTCCATTATCCTTTTATGCCTTCAAAACCTGCTACACTTTGGAGACTCTTACACATTTCCAACTTTATCTGCCTGCAAAAAGGACAGACTCACTCCACTCTGAATCAGAATCTCTGTGAGATGACTTGAGGACATAATCACAGATATTTCACCCCAATGATGCTCATTTTGTCCTACTCAATACTAACATTCTAGCTCCAGCTAAGGAATACAGACTGTCCCAGTAAAGCAAAATTTTCATTTTCTTGTGTAAAAATTTTAATTTTGTTTATGTATTTTAATAATTGATTTGATAACTTCTCCAGACTCAAATATTATTTTGATGTATCACTTAGGTTTTAGGAAATATCACTTGATTATTACCATTTACTTGGAAGGCGAATCTTTCAATAAGGAGACTTTGGGTGATAAAAAATAATTGTACCAATCAATCAATGAACTTTGTGCATTGGTAAGAGATCATTTAAATGACAAATATTTAAGCTAAAGAAATGTTATTTACAGACATCCTGTTGGTAAAAGACTACTTTTCTAGCTAGTTTAATACGTATTTATAATCATTGAAGAAATTCTTATTTGAGAGTAAATTTCCTAAACAAAACCTGGTTTAGAAATGAGGGAAAAAACCCTCATGAGTAACTCCATGATTCAGAAGGATAGGAGAATTGCAGCAGCAGATCAAAGGTGGCCTGTGTACACAGAAAGATCTTACGTCAAAAATTAAAGACCAAAATATGTAGAACAACAAATTACTGAATTATGTTGAAAAATTTTTACATATATAAACACAACAATTCACTCATTTTAAATGTGAGTAAAAACAATATTGAATAAAATTATTTTATAAATATAGATCACTTGTCTCTATTGTAGAAATGACAATAATTCAGTAATCATATTTATCCAAATTAACTCATGTATGCAACAAAACCATGCAAATTTATAGTCTCATTTTATATTA
This sequence comes from Grammomys surdaster, assembly GCF_004785775.1. Classification (NCBI taxonomy): domain Eukaryota; kingdom Metazoa; phylum Chordata; class Mammalia; order Rodentia; family Muridae; genus Grammomys; species Grammomys surdaster. Next base: position 6,486,342 of record NW_021604613.1, read on the forward strand.
TTTTCTATTGAATATCAAGGCACTGACTGGACAAAGACTGAGGGCTGAGCATGGATGAAACTGGTATGACTCTTGTTTCCTAGAAGATTACAATTTATTAAAGAATATATAGCACAAATAGGCATAAATCCTTTTAAGGTTAAAAAAAACATAATATGAATCAGAGGGAAGGAAGTCTGAGAGACACAGACAGGGAATCACAACTCTAAAGCCTGAGAAATAGGCTCTCATAAAGTACTCAAGATGCTTACTGATGACACTAACTACATTTCCCTGTTGAGATGAGGAAGTATTTGGTGTGCATTTTCTGTTTGTATATTCATAGGTAATATTTTACTATTTACTAGGACAATATTTGGGCTATAATTCAGTTTACCCTTCTGATATATCTGGAAATAACTAGAAAAAATAATTGAGAAAATATATATTTCTTCTCATAACAGTGGCATAAAATATGTACTTTAATCATGAATAGATATAAGCAACCGCTTGCAGGAAAGAATTTGAAGCACAAATCTCTCATGCAGCTGCTGTTACACTCTTATCTCCCTAATGCAGTGCCATCAGAAGTAAATGAAGAAAGCGCCTTCTTTATATTACATTAGCCACGAGAGGGAACTCACAGAAACCTATTAATGTGAGTCAAACATATTAACAATGATGAAAAATGTTAGTCTGAGGAGTTCAAACAAAGTTCATTCTCCCATATTAGGTTTTATTCCAATGGCGCCTGAGAGGAAGCTTGAGCATATCTATTGCTTTTTGACAATTTCTGAATTTTTTTCTTATGACTCTTAAAAGTTTACATGGGTCCTACTATTAAACTAGATTTCCTGGTTAATTGTTCTTCTTTTGAAATAAACACCAGCTGTCTTATAACTCACAAAGTTACAGCTGACTCAACTTCTGTCACTGAGGTTGTGGGGTTTAGAATGTGTTTCCCTCTCCGCACCTGATTTTGCCTCTGTCTTCATTAATTACAGTAAAATGGCAAGGAACCTGTATCAGTGGAAACAACACTTTCACAGAAAGCCTCAAAGCAATTTTCTTGTTTTAACATGATCTTATAAGGTCCAGCCAGCTTCCATCTAACTACATAGCTGAGGGTGACCTTGAATTCCTTGTCCTAGTGCCTTTATCTCCCAAATGCTGTTGGCAGAATTGAGTGCCATGTTTCCTGGCTTCAAAAAGTTTTCCAGGTAAATAGCAACATATATGTAATATAATTTGGGTAGTTTTAAGCTTTGAAACTAATTTAGACTCTGGAAGAAATTGGAAGATATTATCGCCTCAAACTTTAACAAAACTTATTACAAAAATAATCTAGTGATATCTTCTCACATTTGTGTCTTCTCAAACAAGTTTCTCATGTCAATCAAAATGAAGTAGATACTCGAATAATGAGAATTAACAATGAATATTGCACAGTAAGAATCTTTGTATGATGCATGCTTTAGGGGAGTTTTTCTCCTTCCTAGGCAATGTGTTTCAATGCTCATGATAAATATCTAAATATTATAAATTTATCCCTAAAATATGTGTAAATATTGAAGGATTATTTATTTATTTATTTATTTTGGTTTTTTCGAGACAGAGTTTATTTGTGTAGCTCTGGCTGTCCTGGAATTCACTCTGTAGACCAGGTTGGCCTTGAACTCAGAAATCTGCCTGCCTCTGCCTCCCAAGTGCTGGGATTACAGGCATGCGCCGCCACTGCCCGGCTTAAAGGATAATTTATTATTCATCTAGATTTCATATTTTTATGCCTCTGGAGGAAATGATGTATCATAAAATTATTTGTATGTGTGTTTAAAACACTTTGGTCATAGCCATTAATATCAGGAATTAATAGGCATTACTATAATATTAACTAAATAAAATTTAAATGACCTGAATCAAAAACAGTTTAATAAACTACTATATTACCCATTTATTATAAGGAAGTGAAATGTCATATTCATGACATTCATGACATTGCAACATCTGATCCTAAAATTCATTGCTAATTGTATATCTTAAAAAGTTGTAAGTTGTTTGTAATAATTACACTCAAGACTACTTTAATATCCTGGTGCATGTGTTGGGAGTCCTGAATGAAGGTTATGGTAATCTTTTCCCAAAGATATGCATGGTATTAAACTTTGACATTTTATTGTGCAAATATACTATGATTATTATCTATAATAAAAATTTAAGTTAGGAAAATATTTGTGTTCTTGATGATTCCTTGTATTTTCAAGGAAATTTTAGAACAGAAAATCCTTGTATCTTTAGAGAAGGTCTAGCACAGCCATTCTCACATATCTGTTGCACAGACCCCATAAATTAGAGAAAAAATGTATTTCAAAAAATTGTTGAAGCTGTACCCTTGTCAAATTAATTATCTAATTAATAAATCATCTAAGCAGGCTCAATGGATTGTGTTCCCAAATAAAAGACACATACTTTATATTTTGATATTCTTTAAACAGAAAAATAGCTATTGCCTAACAGTCATGAGATTAATCCAACTCTTCCAATAATCTCAAGTTGTTATTGGTTAAATTCTATATTCTATCATGGTTGTCCTGGACCCAGTTGGACAGCCCTCTGGACCATGCTCTCCTAGCTCCTTCACATAGCATTTCTCTGTCGTCCCCTCTTCTCAGACATGGCATCTCTCCTCACTCCAAACTCACCCAGTGCAGTGCATCTCCCTCCTCCTCTTCTCTCTCCTTGACCCAAGCCAAGAAAATTCCAAAAACCCATCTCTGTCTGACCTTTCCAGCTACTGTCTGTTGACATTCTTATTTACCAATCAAAACCAACTGGGGGCAGGTCCTATAAGCTAGGTTATAGACACATAGCAGTTTTGGGGACCCAAATTAACATTAGAATACAAGGAGGATTAGGCCAAATCCACTATACACCTTTACTTCTCCCCATCATAAAATAAAAGAGAAAGGAGATATACTAATACAGAGAAGAGAAAACAGAGGTCTATGACTTGAAACATCTGAAGTTTTCCTGGAAAGGAACAAAACAAAGCTAAAATAATAAGTTTAGTGCAGAACAAAGAAGATGCTGTGGTTAAGGTGTAATGGCTTAATCCAAAGGTTACATAGTTAATTAGAATAAGTCAAGTGAACATGTTATCAAACCATTATTCCTCAAATAGGAGACTGACAACAAATGAAAATTTAAAAACCTTCATTCCAGTGTTCCTATTTAGCTGCATCAGTACTGGTAGGCTGGTAAATTAATTCAGAGTAGAAAGGAGAATCATCTTGCTATAGACCATCCCCTAACACAGTATTTCTCTGTTGTTGGAGGTATGGCTTAGGAGACAAAATGCCTGCCAAGTAAGCACAGAAACCTAGATTATCTCTCAGCAGGCAGAAAACAAAGCACATGCCTTGGTGTTATATACAGGAGTTCTCCAGGAGCAAACTTTCTACCCAGAGATTATCGAATTTGACCCCCAAGAGAGCAAGACACAGTGAAGGTCATTGTCTCAAACTCTAAGATACAGAGATAGAAGAAGACAGTTGACATTGATGCCTTATTTAAATATAGGCGTGTGTGTGTGTGTGTGTGTATGTGTGTGTACATATTCAAATACTAATGAATATTTTTTTAAAAACCTGCAATGATAAACACTGCAGACTAGACTGTGTGGGAATTTTCTTATTTGTGGTTTCCAAATAGTTTAAAATGTAAATGGGTGTATGATTATAGCTGGCTGTAAAGAATGGGCTGGGGTTCAGTGAGTCATAGAAAAAAATTTATCTTGGGTATTTTGTACTATTTTGGCTAATATCCACTTATTAGTGAGTATGTATCATACATGTCCTTTTGGGTCTGAGTTACCTCACTCAGGATGATATTTTCTTGCTCCATACATTTGCCTGCAAAACTCAGGTGTTCTCATTCTTAATAGCTGAGTAGTATTCCATTGTGTAAATGAACACATTTTCTGTATCCATTCTTCTCTAGTGGGGCATCTGGGTTTTTTTCCAGCTTCTGGCTATCACAAAGCCACTATAAACATAGTGGAACACATGCCCCTGTGGCATGGTTGGGCATCTTTTGAATATATTCCTAAGAGGGTAATGCTGGGTCTTCAGGTACCTGTTTCCAATTTTCTGAGGAACCTCCAGATTGTTTTCCAGAGTGGTTGTACCAGTTTGCAATCCCACCAGCAATGGAGGAGTGTTCCTCTTTCTCAGTATCATAGCCATCATGTGTTGTCACCTGAGGTTTTGATCTTAGCCATTCGGATAGGTGTTAGGTGGAATCTCAGGGTCATTTTGATTTGCATTTCTCTATTCACTAAGGACTTTGAACATTTCTTTAGGTGTTTCTCTACCATTCAAGATTCCTCTGTTGTGAACTCTTGGGTTAATTTTATACCCCATTTTTGACTGTGTTGTTTCATTTTTTGGTGGTTAGCTTCTTGAGTTCTTTATATATTTTAGATATTAGCCCTCTATTGGATGTGGGGTTAGTGAAGATTTTTTCCCAATCTGTAGGTTGCTGATTTGTCTTACTGGTTATGTCTGATGCCTTACAGAAGCTTTTCAAGATACAGTTCACAGATCTCAAAGAGGTCAACAAGCTGAAGGGCCCAAGTGAGGATGCTTCAGTCCCACTTGGGTGGGAGAAGAAAGCAATCACAAGGGGGTTGGGATTGAGGGACCTGGGAGATAAAGTGGACAGGGGGTGGAGAGGGGAACATGCCATGGTATTGGGTGAGGGGAAAGGACTGGAAGGCCAACACAAAGATTGGAAACAGGTAACCTTGGGAGGTAAGAGGTTGGGAGGACCCTCCAGAATGTACCAGAGACCAGGGAGGTGAGAGACTCTCAGGAATCAAATGGATGAAATGTCCTACATAGGGGAGACAAAACTTGTAGGGTCCACATCCAGCAGAAAATCAGGGCATTAAGTGAGGGATGGAGTTCCCATCCCACAGTCAAGACTCTGACCCATAATTGTTCCTGTTTGTAAGAACTGCAGGGATGGAAATGGAGAGGAGCTTGAGGAAAAGAATGTCCAGTGAAAGGCCCAAAGTGAGATCCAACTAAAGGGAAGGTCCCAAGGCCTAAAACTATTACTAAGGCTATGGAATACTCACAAAAAGGGACCTATAATGACTGTCTTCTGAAAGACCCAACAACCAGCTCAAAGAGTCAGATGCAGATATTTGCACCAATCAACGAACAGAAGCTGCTGACCCCCGTGGTTGAATTAGGGAAAAGCTGGAAGGAGCTGACAAAGAGAATGACCCTGTAGGAGGACCATCAGTCTAAATTAACCTGGACCCCTGAGATCTCTCGATCACTGGACCACCAAGCAACCAACTGTATGTGGCACATATACAGCAGAGGACTACCGGGTCTGGGTTTAATCAGAGAAGATGCACCTAACCCTCAAGAGACTGGAAGCCCTAGGGAGTTTAGAGGTCTGGTGAGGTGAGGGCTGGCTGGTGGGGACATCCTTATGGAGACAGTGGATGGGGAGGAGGTGTGAAACGTGGAACAGTTGGAGGGTGGACCAGGAGGGGAATAAAAATCTGGGGTTTAATACACACACACACACACACACACACATATGTGGGTGGGGGGACTTGGGTGTGGGGGTGTATATGTGTGTGGGGGGGTGGGTGTTATTTGTGTGGATTAAAATGCATAAATGAATAAAATGTGCAGCATTTTCAAAATCAACTTTCTACCTAGATAAACTGTGTTTTGTTTCAAGTTCTAGTAATAAAATAATTTGTTTTTTGTTTTTGATTTTTTAGTCTGTACCTTTACCCAGTGAGCTGTTGTTTACTTTGCATGACAGATATTTTATATATACAGATACATATGTCTACATGCCTATAGGATGCCTTTCATTTCCTAAACATACACATACACAGTTATCTAAATGTACCATTAACACTTGTATTCCCTCCCAGCATCTTTTTCTATTTGTTCTAGTTTCTCTGTGTCATTTACTAGATTGTGAAGAATTCTTGACTTTTTAATCAGTGTAATTTTAGTTATTGCTGTTATCCTTAACTGTTTTAAATTTTATGGTAGGATTAACTGTGTCACCCTAAGTGGAAAAAGGAATGTTTCATTTTCCAAGACAACATGTGTGCATTTTAGAGTAGCTTTCTTCTCTTGTCCTTCTACTCAAACCTGTAACTGTTCCTTCCACGCTGAGTGCTGGCACCAGCTCCTTCTGTCCATCTGTCATGATGGACGTTTGCCGGTTTTAAAAAGTGATAAGACAAGTATAATTGAACATAAGTGCTAGCAAAATATAGACATGATTTTTAACTCTGCATTTCTAACACTACCCTTAGGGCAAGATGCCATGATGTCTGTGGCAGAGCTGACGTTTTGGGATGAGAGCTACGTTAAACTTAATGCTAAGCTGAATTGCATGCTTTGTTCATGACACATTTGATTTTGATTGTAAGTGAAGAAAATATGGATAAGTATTAGTCTTATTAAACGTGTATAGTCTAATAAAGATGCAAAAATAACTTCAGATTTCACTTGTGAAGGTAATGCAGGAAATGAGTATGGGATATTATTATACTTTCATCTACAATATTATAAAATATTTTCAACTTCATTTTTATCATCTTCAGTTTACTTGACATAGGGTTTCTAGTGTTACATTCAAAGTTAATCTTGGGAACTGGGGAAATGGCTCTGTGGGCAAGAAGGCTTTATGCACAAGTATGAGGAAGTAAGTTCAAATGCCCAGAAACAAGTTATAAAGCTGAACATCTTTGTGTTCAGAGTCAAACCACAACACAATGGGTACCAGAAACACAAGAGTTTCTCAGATTTGTTGGCAATCAGTGTAGCTCCAGATTTAGTAAGATTCCTTATCCCACATGTATAAGGTAGAGAGTAAGACAAAACAGGACACCAATGGCATCCTCTGACATTGTGCGTAAACACACACACACACACACACACACACACACACTGAAAGGGTTCACTTGAAAATTCGGTACTTCTGCATGTAAAAAGTAATAGTTTGGGGAAAAGGTCCAATGAACATAGACCAAACTTGGAAGTGAAATAATTAGAACTGGCTAGATATTTGTTTTCCTAAATTTTCTAAGCTGTCAGAAAATCACTTATAAATGAATATCAATATTCATAATACATCTTGGTAAACTTATCCTCAATTTGAGACTCATTGAACATAAAGAATTAAGTATGAAGGTGTTATAATTATATTAAAATATTTTCCACAGTATGTATTTTCTGTATATTTTTATGTTTCAGATCTACTAATAAATGCTAAAATAAAAAAAGTAACAATTTTCAGTTCATCATGATTTTTGATGATAATCAATCATAATTACTTTAATAGTAAATTAAGCTAGATAAAGTAGAACTGAATCAATGACACAGAAAATACCTATACAGGTGAAAGTGACTGATGTCTCTCCACATTGAAAATACAAATAATGTTAACTGCTAAGTGTTTTCATTGTTGTAAATTGAACAAATAAGAATAGAGCATGATATTTCTTAAGTTTTATTTAATGTGCCTGAATCATGTTAATAATAGTCTATATTACTTTCAAATCTGCTTCTTACCCCTCTATTTGCTTCCTTTTACATCTTAAGAATTTAACGTTTTAATTTCAATTTCTTTTACTTTTTGTTTTTTCTAGCTTCCACATATCAGAGAAAATGGATGCTGTTTGTTTGCATGGAATGGCTTAGTTTATCTCATATGATAATTTTTCTTGCAAATGGTTTGATTTTCTAGTCTATGCCTTAGTACAATTCTGTTCTGTATATATGCACAACATTTTTATTTTCAATTCTTCAAATGTCATCAGCAAGGGTGATTCCATTACTTGGCTCTATTGAATAGTACCACAATTAATGAGTGTTCTCAGGTGACTCTATTATATATATATTATATATATCAGAGTACTTCTTTTTAATATTGAGAAAAAATACTCTATCTTGATTTCCAGATGTTGATACCTTTATCTCAACATCTTCAACAATACTGATGGTTTGATTTTTTTTTTACATAATAGCTCTTCCATTATCAAGAGTTGAAAAATCTATGCATTGTATTATCCTGGTAGCCAAGGATTATGAACATTTTAGGTATACTCTATTTATGATTTACACTATCTTTAAAATTCCTTTTCATTTCCAGTGCCCATTAATTATTTTCTCTTTTGGTTTTGAATGTTTAAGTTCTTAATATATTGTACATATCACGTTTTTGAAGATGGATACTTAATTACTACTAACTCAAATCTTGTGAGCTGTCTTCCATTTTGGTGAATATTTTGCTAGTCAGAATGTTTTTAAACTTAGTGTTTTCCATTATGTGTCTTATTCATGAACTACTGGACTCCTATTCAGAAAGTCCTTAACTTTGCTGCAGGGTTTAAGGCGTGTGTTCTGTTTTCTTTCATACAAGGTGAAAGACAAGCATTTACTCTTTGACTTGTAGGTGTCCAAAGTTTCCAGTATTCCTTGTTTCAGAAACATGTTATTTCAGTGAATGCTTTGGGCATCTTGATTAGGAACAGTACATTGAGTTTTCTATAACATAATCTCTCTGAAGAGATAAAGGAGGGGGTGTTTTACGTAGCTTTCTATATCAGGTTCTCTTTAAACTGGTAATACATGTTAATGTCTCATATTTAAAAGGTCCAAAAGATATTTAAAAAAACAATTATTTCTCGGTCTTTACAAATCTGCTCATTTCCTCTGCTTCAAGGAAATCAGAAGTAGCAGCTACTGTAGATTTCCTAAACTAATAGTATTCTTATCACATATGTATTAGGGGATAATATATTATAAATTCTTATCACTCACTTTTCTTTTTCTTTTGGTCCATGAAGAAAAGAGCACAAATTCATAAAGAATTAACACAATTTTCATACACATAAGAATATCCAGTCCAAAGTTAGAATAATAATTTATTTGGCTTATAAGAAAATCAAATTGTTTTAAAATAAATTCATTTTCAATTTAAACATAAAAACATAATTTATATATTTATGTACTGCCATATTTTTAAAATATAAATTTTTTCAGTACACTATCACACTTTTAGGTGATGCTTATCATTAAATCTAAGAGTAATTCTTTCTAGAAAAAAGAAATATTCTTTTCTTTTTCTTTCTTTCTTTTTTGTTTTTATTTGTGTTTATTTGTTTCTTTGAGATAGGGTTTTTCTGTGTAGCCCTGGTTGTCCTGGAACTCACTCTGTAGACAAGGCTGGTCTTAAACTCAGACATCAACCTGCTTCTGCCTCTCAATTGCTAGGATAGAAGGTATGGTTTTTTTTCTTAACCGAGTAAACTAGACTTGGTCTTTTGATGGGAGAGTTGGGGCTATTAATTCATAAAGATATTACTGAAATCTCCAAGTTGATTTAAGACATTCATTTTTTTCTTTTCTATTCAGTTGGTGTTCTTAGTCATCCTTTTTCTTTAATTACTTAAAGCATCATTCTTTTTTCATTTATGATTCCCTTGGCTATGTCCTTTCTTTAATTTGAAGTATTGTTTTCAGTGTTCATGTAGAGAAGTTTTGCTGGAAATGTATATTTTTTTTCTTTTTTTATTGGATGTTTTATTTAAATTTCATATGTCGTTCCCTTACATCATTTCCCCCTCTGCCCAGGAACCCCCATCCCGTCACCCCTCCCCCTGCTTCTCTGTGGATGTACCCCTATCTACACCCCCACTCCCACCTCTCTACCCTCAAACTCCTACCCACAGGGGCATCCAGCCTTCATGAGACAAAGGATCTCTTCTCCCACCTATGCCCAGCAGGGCCCTCAACTCTTAAATATACAGCTGGAACCATGGATCCCTCCCTAAGTGCTCCCAGGCTGGTGGTTTAGACCCTGAGAGCTCTGGTTGGTTGATATTGTTGCTCTTCTCATGGGGCCACAAACCTTTTCAGCTCCTACAGTCTTCACTCTAACTCTTCCATTGGGAACCCCATGATCAGTTCAATGGTTAGCTGTGAGCATCTGCCTCTGAATATGTCAGACTCTTGAGACCTCTAAGGAGACATCTGTATCAGGCTCTTGTCAGAATGCACTTCCTGACTTCCACATCAGTATCTACCTTTGGTGACTGCACATGGGATGGATACCCAGGTGGAATGGTCTCCAGATGGCCCCTCATTCAGTTTCTGCCCCTCACTTTGTCTCTATATTTGCTCCCTTAAGTATTTTGTTACTCTTTCTAAGAAGGACCGAATCACCCTCACTTGGTCTTCCTTCTTCATGAGCTTCATGTGGTCTATGAGTTGAATCTTGATTATTTCAAGGTTCTTGGCTAATATCCAATAATCAGTGAGTGAATACCATGTGTGTTCTTTTGTGATTGGCTTACCTCACTCAGGATGATTATTTTCTAGCTCCATCCATTTACATAGGAATTTCTCGAATTCATTGTTTTTAAAGGCTGAGTAATACTCCATTGTGTAAATATACCACAGTTTTTGTATCCATTCCTCAGTTGAAGGACATCTGGGTTCTTCCCAGCTCCTGGCTATTATAAATAAGGCTGCTATGAACATAGTGGAGCATATGTCCTTGTTATATGCTAGAGCATCTTCTGGGTATATGCCCAGGAGTGATATAGCGGGATCCTCAGGTAATACTATCTCCAATTTTCTGAGGAACCGCCAGACTGATTTCCAAAGTGGTTGCACCATCTTGCAGTCACACCAACAATGGAGGAGTGTTCTTCTTTCTCCACACCCTCGCCAGCATCTTCTATCACCTGAGTTTTTAATCTTAGCCATTCTGACTGGTGTGAGATGGAATCTCAGGGTTGTTTTGATTTGCATTTCCCTGATGACTAAGGATGCTGAACATTTCTTTAGATGCTTCTCAGTCATTTGAGTTTCCTCAGTTGAGAATTCTTTGTTAAGCTCTATATCACATTTTTTAATAGGGTTATGTGGTTGTGTGGAGTCTAACTTCTTGAGTTCTTTGTATATATTGAGTATTAGCCCTCTATCATATGTAGGATTGTAAAGATCTTTTCCCAATTTGTTGGTTGCTGTTTTGTCCTATTGACAGTGAGAAATGGATATTTTATACGGAGTTTAGTATAGAAAGCCTTTGGGTTTTTTTTTCCTCAATGACAGAAATTTCTTGAGTAATATAGGTTGGTGACGGTGACTGTTTAGAACTTTGAATGCTTTGGTTGTATATTGTCTGATTTGTCATTGAGAAATAAGATGTTACTCAGATGAGTTGTCTGAGAAGCTGTATTTATTTCTATATACCTTTCAGTATTTTTTTCTTTATTTTATATTCTGTGAGTTTTAACCAGGATATTTTGTGATAAGCTCTTCATCCAGTCTTATCTTGGGTATTCTGTGTGTATTCTTGTATCCACATAGATGTGACTTTTCTTAGCTTGAGTAAATTTTTTTTCTATGATCTTGCTGAAGGCCTGAACTTTGCCATTGACCTGGAATTCCTCTCTCTTTTCTTTGCCTATGATCTAAAACTTGAGTATTTTATGGAGTTTCTGCAAGCTCTTTTTCCTCCACATTTAGTTGTTTTCATGGTATTTAATTGTATTTTCAGATATTTCTTAAAGATAATTATTGTTTTCATTTTATATATATTTCTTGAATCTCAGAATTTCACTGCATCAGACTTAGACTTTGAGATTCTGTAAGCTCCTTGAAGGTATAGTAAAACCTCTAATCTGATTTTATTTCATCTTAATTGTCACTTCATATGTTTGAAATTTTCCACTGATATTTGTTTCACCACTTCAGTATTATCATTTCAAGGAAGCTTGTACTTAACAAAAGCTGTAGTTGAGCTACAGCAAACATTAAAAGAGTGATTTTCTTTGTTAAACTTTAGTTGTTATACTTTACATAGCTATTCTGAAGACAACATTAAATAAAATAGCCAATTTCAGCCATTGATAAGGAACATTTTAATTGCTTCAGTTGGAATAAACACTATTTTCTTTCCCTTTGTATACAGGAAAAATGATGTACTAAATATTGACGTCTACTATGTCATAATAACATAGTAACCTCAAGTTATCGATTTAATAATGGAAATGTTTATTTTTAAAGGTAATCCATGATCTGTAAATAATAATAATAATATAGATATTTAGTAGGGGGGATACCTATCAATTCATAATATAAAATTTTGTTGTTAAATCACAAGAGTAGATTTATGAGTAGAAATATTATTGATTCCATGCATTTCTAACAATTCTGATGAAGTTCACGACACAACCTTGGAAACTCATGATTTACTTACTGATGGGACCTGTCATTGTCACCCTGCCACCCTGACTGTAGAGACATGAGCAAGTTATAGTTTCTTAAATTTAGGTTGCATCCATCTATATAGACTCCTAGAAGCAGCAGAAGATAAGGCGAGTGGATACACATGTTTGGAGCCCCTATTAGCTGTGTCCTTTGTTTCTTAAAGATTATTTTCAAATTAAAGTCTTAAAGGTCTTAGATTTCTCAGTTGCTATCTTCTTTTTGTTTGGAATTTTATATGTGTTGGTTATAAATGTATTACTTTTTTCAAAAATATTTTATTTTATTTTAGACTTCAGTATGCTAAGTCCATTTCAGACACTAGAAAATTAAAAAATAAAACAAAGCATGCATTTCTTTTTGTAAAGCTTGCACTTAAGAGAAAGACCATGGCAAGGAAATGGTTCTAAGAAGTGTACAGCAGTATGAGTCTGAGTTCAGTCTGGGATAAATAGCTAGAGGTGCATAGTGACACCTTGTCTTACAAGAAGTATGTATTATAACTTCATAACTAAATGAAATTTGTAGTTCCTAAAAAGTAAACAATGTAAGACATGAAAGCAAATGAGGGAAATGGGTACAGAAGCTTCTGACTCAGAGAAGGAAGCATGGGAGCATTTTCATAATCAGTGACCTTTGTGAGGTAAAAAGAACAGGACAGGAGAATAGGAAAGGATGAAATAATATAGAAATATCAGAAAACGTTTATGAATTCACTGTTTTGGGAGTTTGATTTCTTAATTTAAAATCAAAGTCTAAAGTTACTGACTTTGTTTATGAGTTTATTTGAGATAATATTAAAACCACACAGTATACTGCACTGAATATGATATCTCCATTTATTATCTTTATTATGTTCCTTTTAAATGTTCAAGTTCTGAGAAATTCTATGTTGCTATTATTATGAAGTTAAATGCATCTTGAATGATGTTGTGTTAAACATTGGCAAGATATTTGTACATACACAGGTTGCCCCAAACAGTGCCCTGGGTTCCTAGTTGTGCTAGGGCAGTGTCTTTTTTGCAGACATGTTCACTGCTGTATATGACCTTCCACAGACTTTCAGTAATATGGCTTGACTTTAAATGGTGGACTTAGACTATTCATGCTTCCATATCTCCCCCTTTTATCTGAATATATGGAGTGACTTTGTTAGATTTTAAAATCTGTTTTAAAGATAATCTTTGACCAAACTATCTTTAATATAGTTTAAATCACTCTGCTTTCTGAGAAGCAGAGAGAATTCTGCCACATCTTCATTTATGTTTAGATGAACTTTCTTTGAGTTCAAAGTTATGCTATTTTCAGGACAGTACTTTGTCTCTCACACTCACAAGCTGGGTAATTTTATAGATATTACTTTTGATCAAAACTAATTTTAATTTAATAAAACATCATCTTTAAATATGGGTAAGATAAAATTGCAATAAATGAGTGAATAAAAGTAACAAATATAAACTCTTTCAAATATTTCTAATACTGTAGAGTTCAGAACCAGGAGAAAATATTAAAGCCTAAGTATGATTACATGCATCTCCAACCAAAAAGTAATGCATTGAATTGTAATGAGATATCACAGTGAGATCAAATATTTAGACAACATTAACTCACAAAAGAGAATTATTTGTAAATCTGTTTCACAGTCTGGCAACATCTAATTTTGCCTATTTGTATGGTGGCATAGTAAGGGAATGTCCTATCTCAAGGCAGTGTTTAGACTTCATGGGTACATTTGGGGTAAAGCATGTGTAAATTTGAATTGCTTATTTGCAAAAAGATTTATGTTATATTTTCTTTCTCAGTTGACAAGCCAAAATAACAACAAAAGCATGTGTTTACCTTTAGCTTCTTGCTGTTCATAACTTGAATGTAAAATTCAAAAGTGTATGCCCAATTAGACATCTTTACAGTTACTCTTTCCTATGGCTTTGTTATAACTGGTATGGCAGAGATGCTGGTGGAAGAACATATCCATTCACATATGGACAAAATCAGGCTGTTTCCAGTGATGATCTCTGAGTTCTAAATACTTCATCACAGGCCCTCCTTAAAACTATAGGGCAGGTGTTTGATACTAGCTAGACCTCTGACAATCCTGCATGCATGAATTTGGTGCCCCTAAAACTGTTGCAAAGTGCTGATTATGCACTTCCTTCAGGCTTGTACATTACAGGAAAACAGTGGGAATACTTATTTAATTAAACAGGAAAATGCTAAGCCATGAAAACAAGAATTCATTAAATATTAATATTTAAACCCATTACTCATTAGTATCCAATTTTTAGGCATTAAAATGTATAAAAACATTTTCAGTATACATGTATTTTGTGAACATGTGTGTGATGACTTTATGTTTTTTTTTTGTATGTCAGATCTTAGTTGAAGAATAGAAAGGAACAAACATAAATCTATTTCTTCAGTTGTTTATATATGTATCCTCACAGTTTTGGAAATCTCAATGATATTATATTGTTACTTCCAGAGTATCACACCATGTTATGAAATTTGTGTTAACATAGATATTTTTCAAAGTATATCAAAGTAATTCTATATTTGCATACACATTTAACATGAAGGCATTCTTTTTAAATTATATGATATATATATATATATATATATATATATATATATATATATATATACTTTATGCACTTTATAATGGTATTATTTTCTCATTCCAGATTATGTTTACACCAGGGGTTGAACTCAGGTTGTCAGACCAACATCTGTAATGGCTAAATAATTTTGGAAATTATAATTCTCCTAGTTTAAAAACAATCACAAGCTTTGTAATGCGGCGAATGCCGTTTCTTTCAAAATTAGTATTTGTTTATTCATTTATAATTGCATATATGTAGTAATGATTTTATTAAGAAATCGAATCATTATTATTGCATTTCTTTCCCCATGCCTCTAAAACATTTCTTCTTTCCAATCATTCACTTACTTTCTTGTCTTTTATTTTGTTTTTGTGACTTACTGCTTTGACATAGTTACTTGCATAATCATGGATAGAGTAGTATTTGTTTGAGTGGATTCAGTGTACCAGCAGCTACTTCACTGATGAATATGGTATCCCTTACCCTCTCCAAATTTAACTGTCTAGAGCTTCTCTGGGAAGTATGGGCCTCGTGAGCCCATGCCATCTATGAGGAAATGTTGATCGTCTCAGTTTTGTGCATGTCTTGGGCAACAGGCAATTGTTGCTGTGCGTTTGTGAGTACTACTGCCAGGCCATGTACAAGGCCCAGTAATGTAATGTACTTATTCTCATATTCTATCTCTTATAATACTTCCTGCTTATTCTGATTAGCCTTTGATAACATTAAAACAGGCTAAGACTAGACTCATGTGAAAAGCTGGACCAATATTGAGAAACTTCTCTAATAATATGTAAGCAGGCTTGTGGGACTTGTTATTTATTAATGATTAGTGTGGAAAGTTACAAGCTATTGTGTCTTGTGCTGCCCTTACAAACTGAGCAAGCTATAAGAAACAAGACAATAAGCATTATTTGTCTGCAGACTATGTCTTAATTTCTGCCTCTAGGTTCTTTGCTTGAATTCTTTTCCTGATTTTCTTTCATGATGAACTATGAAGTGTAAGACTAAATAAAAATTTTCCCCATGTTTATTTTGATGTTTAATGTTTTATCAGAACATTAGGACTCAATGTAGGATGCTAACCACTCATCTGTGATGCTCCCTAAGACTTGGAAGAAGTACACATGTCCCATTTACAGCAGAGTACCAAATAGTCACTAGTTCTTAGTGAAATGGATAGTTATGCAACTTTGCTTTAACAGTTACACACTACAAAAAAAAAAAAAAAAAAAAAAAAAAAAAACTTCTCTGTCCTAAGGCTAAAGGCAACACTGACATACGGGAATAACCTTAAATATTCTGAGAGCAATCTGACAAAACGTTCATTCAACAAAGAGTATTGGGTTTCTCTCTAAGACCTAGAAGTGTTTTAGTCATGTGTTTTTGACCTGGTTTACAGTACCAAGCACAGTTGTGTTCTTGTAAAACCGGACTTAAGTAAAACGAGCAGTATGTTGGTTAGCTTTTTTTCAATGGGGCATTTTATTTACATTTCAGATGTTATCCCCTTACCCTATTCCCATCCCCTGCCCAGGAACCTCCTGTCCCATCGCCCCTCCTCCTGCTTCCCTGCAGATGTGCCCCTACCTACTCCCCCACTCCCACCTCCCCACCCTCGAATTCCCGCACATACGGCGGGCGTCCAGCCTTCATGGGACCAAGGATCTTCTCTCCCACCTATGCCCAACAGGGCCATCCTCCCTTACATATACAGCTGGAGCCATGGATCCCTCCCTAAGTGCTCCCAGGCTGGTGGTTTAGACCCTGGGAGCTCTGGTTGGTTAACCTCTTAACAGTCACAGCAATATTGTGTGTTTAAGTATATCTTGACTAGCAGAGCAGTATTCTACCTCATCGAGACTCATACGTAGGTGACACCATAATTCTTCCAGAAGTCTTCATAGTACCTTTTAGCTTATGAACACTAGCAAACAGGTAAAATTCTGTACGTGTTATAACCAAACATCCTGGTGTCTTCATCCATAGGGTACTGTTATTTAGATCTGACAGGCAACGGACATAAATGTTAAGAACCTGCATTGTTTGCAGGTGGGGTCTGTGAGCTTCCCTCACTAACAACCCATATCTGAGATTTTGCCAGCCCTCAGATTCTACAAATAAAAACATACTATTAAGCTATGTAAAATATCTACCTAGAAAATATTCTTCTTATATTTTAAAATAGTTTTAAAATAGTAGGGCTCTACATTGCTTCGTGTCTTCTCTTTTTTCTCACAACGACAATTTCACATTAAAATTCTTTAATATAAACAAAGTAATTAAAGTTATATTAATAAGGTATCATTGTTTATATGGTTGATGAAGTCAATGCAGCCATCTTTAACCCTATATTGTTATAAACTAATTTATTCATTTTCCTTTGGCAAATACTAAGACAGATCTTTTTTTATATGGTGAAGAAGTGTTACATAAAATTTTATTTGAACCCAAATATCTGGTTTCAGAGTCCTCAGATTTGATCACATCTCAGATTTGATCATAGTATTTAATTAGAGACTAATGATATATAAACGAAAATGGTGAAGTATAAAAGAACAATAAACTGATTTGTTTAAAAACATAAGAAGTTTTCCAAAGTAAGTCTAGACATATATGGAACAATACAGGTCTGTGTTTGTGGGATGCAAACCTCACAATTTCTGTATGCTTCTGAGAACCCAGACCTTCTACCTGAGTGGAACATGGAGTAGGATTTTTGAACAAGTGATGGGAAAAATGAGGTCTTATGCAGGTGCACTCCATAACTTTAATTTAATAATAAATTTAATAATAATAAATTTAATAAAAAATTTTAATATATTGTAGGTCTATGTCTCAAAGATGTACTAATTTTATTTTATATGCCTCTCAGTATATCTGGGTATCACATGAATGCTCAGGGCCTAATGGGGCCTGATGAATATGCTGTATCCCTTGGAACTGGAGTTAGAGGTGCTTTAAGTTACCATTGTGATATTAGGAACTGAAAACCCAAGTCCTCTGCAAGAGCACATAGAACCACATCTCTAGCCCCAGTTCAAGTTTTTCTTCTAATATCTGATTTCTATTCTTCCCTGGCTTTGAAGTCAAAATCTCAAAGCCAAAGACATTTTTAAGCTTTCATCGAAACTGCATATTGTACCTTTCAGCTTATGACATGGCTAAATCAATATTTTCTGAATTAGCTTCATCATGTAAAGTAATAGAATTTTGTACTCTTGAAAATATAATATCATATATTTTAATGAGAATAAATATTTTGAAACAACTTTTTTATTTTTAGCATTTGACTCATTATTTAATATATTTTATACTACTGTACATTGCAAAAATCTCTGTACCTAGCACACATTTGTTTAAATGTGCATACCCAGCTACTCAGTGAGTAGAAATAGCCTAAGTCTTATTAACTCTAGTGATTGCGCTCATAACCATTTCAATGCAAAATGAATGTGACTGCCAAATATTTTCTAATGTATTAAATCCCCTTACTTGCATAAAAGATGAAGTAACCCTGGGATGAAACATCTTCCAAAAATTCTGGTAGTTCATGAAGTGAAAAATTATGGGCTCAATTTTTTTATAAAATTTGAGAGGTCAAGAGGGTAAGCAGATGGCTAGCTGAAGAATTTATTGCACATTAAGCAATTGTTTTGATGTGCCAGGAAAGTCCGGGAAGCTTATGAGACTGTAAAATGCAATGACCCTGCATTAGACTAAGGGTTTAGCTCATGATACACATGAAATTTTAGAGATCACATCCATCACTAGTTTATTACCTGTCAGAAACTCACATGATTCAACACAATTAATATCCTGCAGTGTAGTTTTTTTTTACTATTGCTCTTTTCTTAACCTTTTTTTATGTGTGCATTTTATTCATCTTTTGTAATATCACTAAGTTCAGGATAATCAAGCGACAGCTCAGCAATGTTTAATGATTTTCCAGTAACTTTCGGTACTCAGAGTAATAAAATTTTATAAGGGATATAAAGAATTTAGATACTCAATCCCACATACTTTCCAATATACATGAGTAATTTTATTGTCCTCAGAGCTTTTGAATGCAGAGAATAGCAGTATTTTTTCATAAGTATATAAAATGCTTAGGAAAAATGCTCTCCCTTTAAAAACTTAATCTGAAGAATATAGGATATTAGAGTTGCAGAACGGTTCTCTCAAATCAAATCAAAACAAACAAAATTGTCATAGACAAATAAACAGTGTACAGGCCTAAAGGAATGAATTTTGCAGGCTGTTTGTAATGTGAATAAAATACAATTTACCAGTATGTTATGACATATCTTGCTACAGTATATAATGTTTGATGATTTCATAGGATAATGCCAAAAATCTAAGTATTTACTCAACCTTGGGCTAAGGAAGGAACTTGTACTACAGCATAACCTTAAGTTTAAAATGTCATTGTTCATTAATTCCGAGGTTTCACATATTTGGCATTACTATATATAAATTTTTATTAAAATAAGCATATTTCTATTAATGTAGGCTAAGATGAGAGCTTTATGATTAAAAATTATCAAATAGCCTAATCCATGGTCAATCTCTATGGTAACTGTACCACCATTAATGTTTGTTACATTCAATTGTGTTTAATCAGTTAGCACCAACTTTTGAGCATATTTACCCAGGCAACCTTCAGTAAGTAGATGACATTTTCAAAAAATGAGTTTAAATGATAATATGTTTTAGAGAAAAATTTCAAATGTCAAAACATGACACATGAAAGATCATTTATTCCCATGATATAACATCATTCAGTGTCCTCCCTATAGTGTTTGTCCTCCACTAAGAGAGATTTTATAATAGCTCTGGATTCCATACAATTTCTAACTAAAGAAGAGATTAAATGCATATCAAATTTTTTCTCTGTATTTGAATCCTAGTTTTAAAATATAATATTGAAAAAATTATTTTTACTGACTAAAATGGGATTGAAATTGAAAGTGGAGAGAGATATTGCAATACAATTCCTGTATTTCAAGTCTACTGGATTATTATAAAAGTTAACATGTGAAAAATGATTTACT
This sequence comes from Grammomys surdaster, assembly GCF_004785775.1. Taxonomy (NCBI): domain Eukaryota; kingdom Metazoa; phylum Chordata; class Mammalia; order Rodentia; family Muridae; genus Grammomys; species Grammomys surdaster. The sequence continues at coordinate 6,506,298 of NW_021604613.1, forward strand.
CTCTAGAACTACTGCAACCTTTCTTTAAACGAGAAGATTGATACTATATATATAGGTTCCAATCCTAATTCAGTTTCTTTATCTGTTTATAACATATTATCCTCCCTGAAGCACCACTTGAGAATTAAATAAAATGAATCTATGAATTATTTAATTTTATCCATAGAACATGGACAATGTTATTTTAGAAATACGTATGCATTCAACCTTTTTTTCCCCTCAAACTTTTCTTTATGGTTGTTGCCTCTATACCACTTTCTTACCCTACTATGAAATCCCTACTACCACAGGCCATGTGCTTCTGCTCCATCTTCCTTCCAACCACTCTTCTTCTGTTCTCCTCTGATTGCTGTCTCCTGCAACTTGTCCTTCTCCCCTACTCTTCCTGTCTTGTTCAGGAAACCTGCCTCCTCATTTTACTCTGCAATTGGCTGTTTGTCATCTTACTTAACCAATCAGATAACTAAGGGAAATTTCTCTGCAGAGAAACTACTCTGAAAAACTAAAACTGAATCTACCATATGTCCCTGTGATTCCTTGGCCTATGGAGCAAGAGAGAGAGAGAGAGAGAGAGAGAGAGAGAGAGAGAGAGAGAACAGACAGATGCGGTCTGGGAGATGATACATAGATAGATAGATAGATAGATAGATAGATAGATAGATAGATTGATAGATTGATTGATAGATGATAGATAGATGATAGATAGATAGATAGATAGATAGATAGATAGATAGATAGATAGATGATAGAGATTTTAAATTTATATATATATATCATATGAAGTAATGTCATTGAACTGACATTGGTGTTCACAAGAACCATAGACTAAAAAAAAAAAACCCTATACCAGTCAGCAAAAAAACTCGTCTTAACTAGTAGTTCAGAGTAGTATAAATAACCCTCGAAACAATATGCTTTATTGTCACTACCCTGGTTGCCTATCAAAAATTGAAGTAAGCCCCTATCAGTAGAACACACCAAACACTTAGGACATATGACTCACTCAGACTTTTCATCTGGATATAGCCTGAAGTTCTCCTTCCTATGGTTTATCTTCTATTGTACCAGAAAAAGATATGAAAACTGTCAACAATATGAAGCAAATAGCAGTCCTCTCCATGAAGGGTGTCTATGAGCCACAACAATGAACAGTCTTGTAAAAATGAAGTGGCACTCATACATTGATTCTAAACAACAGTTGTATGAATGCACTTAATGCCTATGCAACAGGACAAATATCATCTCTGGTACTAGAAATCTAACAACTTTCCTGGTATAATGAGGTCATAGACCTAGAAAAGAATCTATCAACACACTTTGCTAAGCAGCAAAATCACTAACTAAATCTAAACAGTATCCTTATACTGACAGATAAGTGCCACCCATCAAATGACATTCCAAGAAGAGTGGAAAGTTTCACATCTCTAGTAATTTGTGAATACGTACACTTTGTCTGTCAGTGACATTGAATTTGTAGGCTAATATTTCATTTCACAAAGCACATTAGACATCTGAAAGTTAAACAGACGTGTTTTAAATATTTGCAAGAGTGTTTGGTGTATCTAATGTTGGGGGAAAATCAAGACTGCATAAATTTCCAAGTTATAATCACAATATCTTTATATATTTGAGGATGACACTATTTTCAAATACCATTAGAAATTGGGAGAAGTGAAACAGAGGACATGTATTTATATATTTATTTTTACAGTTAATATTGGCAACACAAAGGGCTTTAGAGTCACTTAGGTGTAACTGTGAGGGATTTTCTCAACTGATTTATTTGAGGTAGGAGGACCAACTCTTAATATGAGCACCATAGTCTCATGGGCCGTGTCCTGAACCCTACCCCCTCACCCCCCCCCAAAAAAAAAGGGGGGGGGGGAAAAGAACGGGGGAGCATACTTTATTCTTTTTTTTTTTTAACTGGGTAAACATTGTTCTGCTTCAAGCAAGGGAAGTAACGAATAGAAAAAAGGAGTATCAAAATATAGCCCTGATTTTGTACTATTTAGGAATTTTAGCTGGTTTTCATGAAAAGCATTGAAGATTTTAAATTCTTGAATTATAAAAGTACATGACTGTGTTGAGTAGATGTGAATGTGTCATTTTGTATGAAGCTTGAAAAACAAGAAAATTGAGAGAAGTGTGAAGAGAGGAGAAGTGGCTCACAGGGTTATGACTCTAATAAGAACTAGGGTACAGACAATTCATGTGATGTTCTGGAAAACAATCTGGCTGCCTTCTGTCCTTGTCCAAGAACCTGAGTGAAACTGAATTTTAAAATAATGCACTAACATGTTTGAAGGAGGGAATTTTAAGTAGTACCACATTCAGTCAGTCATGGCTGGACCTCAGTCTTCTTATTCTACAGTGAGAGAGAGTAGATCTATCTAGAACTTAGTGAAGAAAGTCCTATGTGTGTATTTAAAACGTTTGACAAAGAGAATAAGACCAACTAAGCATGTCTAATTGTTAAAGAGAAATCATACTCTCTTCAGTGAAATGGTAGCAAAACTGTTATGACAAGACCTACCAATCTTGTCAACCAACCAAACTAAGGACTGCCTTAGTTTCTTTCCCTGTTGCTGTGATCAAATGTTCTAGCAAAGGCAGCTTGAGGGAGAAGTGGTATACTTTATTAATATTTCGAGGCTAGCATTCTTCATCGTGCTAAGTCAAGGCAGCAGGAGCTTGAAGCAGCTGTAAACATTATGTCCACAGTCAGAAAACAGAAGAAGTTCAAGCAGATTGTTACTTAATTTTTTTCAACATTAATACACTTTAGAGTCCTAAAGAGGGTATATTTCCACTGATAGTGGGCAGATCTTTCCATCTCAATTAAAGTAACCAAAATAATCCCACACAGGTGTGTCTAAAGGCTCATCTCCTAGTTGATTTTAGATCCTGTCAAACTATTGATTAACAATATTAGTCCCTGTAAGAAAGAAAAGTAATGATTAATTTTTTTAAAGTGCCTTTAGCACATTTAGATGAACAGAAAAGTCTAGACAGCCCCTCTCTAAACTAAAAGTTGGAGACAGAATCTATTTAGTGTTGTCTAACAAGGTCATGTATCCACTGTTTTACAATAGGCAAGATGTAAAGTGTACACATGAACATAGCATAGTCTTTTTTGAAAAGCAGCAAAAATACATAGTATAGGGATAGATAATCAAATAAACTCTAAGGCAATACCCCAATTACTAAACCAATGAAAAAAGGAAAAGATCTGTTCTTAGGATTTTAAAATCTGCTCTTTACACTAAATAAATGTACTCTCTGTTCTGGGGTAATACCTGCTTTTACAAAAATCATAAAACTGCCTCTATGCCATTATTTTTGAGTTTCTAATGCTGACAGGAGTGAGGGCCTTTATTGCTCCTTTAAGTTATAAAATTCTAAGGTTCTATGAAACAATAAAATGTGACCTCAGAGTGTCACAGTAGAGTTTCCTTGCTCAGAAACAACTTAGCTGCCGCTGCCTAGTCAAGTGTTATGCACATTCAGCCCCCAAGGCCCCCAAAAGAGGCAAAACTAGTCTAGGGGCCTAGGCTTAACACAAACTTCCAACAGAACTCTACAGCATTAGCCACATGGGTATTTGTATTGCAGACATGAAAGACAGAAGATGACATGTCTCAGATTCTTGCTCTAAGGTTTCAGAAATCTTACTCAGACCAGTAAATATGTAACAGCTATGGAGGCCCAGAAATTAGACCTGAAGTGTCCATTGTGTATACCTCTGTAGATGAAACCCTTTTTACAATGGAGACACAAGAATGTCAAAGCCATGGGAGATTTTCTATGCAAAGCTGCAAGCCCTGACGTAGATCTGGCCCAAGAGAGAATCTCTGTGTTCTAGAGGCTAGAATATTTTCATAAAGGTCCCAGATACAAACACTGAGATGCAGGGTTTGTTTTAAAGATGTTTCAGTCTCACTTTGGTCTATCAATTACTTGCCATGCCCACATTCTTTCTTTTCTGGAGTAAGAATGTTCACTTTGAACCATAGTATGTCAAAGTATGCAAATTCTGTTTGATTACATAGAGATTTCCTTGAATCTCAGAGTTATCTGTATGTACAGCACATATGTCACAATGTAAATGTACAGAGCAGAAGAAAACCTTAAGGTGTTGGCCCTTGCCATTCCTCCTTTTCTTTTACAGAAAATCTGTGCTGCATGAAAGCCGGGGTAGCTATCTGTTGAAGTCCTGGACATTTTCCTATCTGGCTCCTCCCTTTTAGGACATAGAGGTATTATAGACACCCATGCTGATACTTCTGTTACTTATGTATATTCTAGAGATCTGAACTCAATATTGTTAGGCAATTGCTCTTATCTAATGAGTACCTCCATAGTCCAGGACAGAATGTTAAGCACTGTGGAGCCTAAGAAAAGATTATGGGAACTTTAAAATTTGGATTTTTTTTCAATTGTGACACAGCTATTAGTTCTTGGAAACAAGAAGTAGGAGGTTATCCCTTATAAGGAATGTGTTAGCATTTCAAGTTGTCAAGGGCTTTAGGATTATGATAGTTAATGCTGTTAACATGATGGAATCTAGAGTAACCTAGGAGTGACACTATATGGAATGATGTTCTTCAAACAGATCCATCCTAACTGTGAGCAACACTATTTTATGAGCTACATCTTGAGCAGAATAAAAAGACAAGGATCATTATTATCTTCTTCACTGTGGTTGTATTATGACAAGCTAATTCAAGCCCCAGCCAAAGTGATGCTCATGGCACAGTACCTTTTTTTCTTGAACAATGAACCCCACCCCCCAAAAACATTACTTCCACAAGTTACTCTTGTCATGTATTTTATCACCTGTGGGAACTAATATGACAATATGTTAAGAAAATAATTGAGCCCTTCACAAAGTAAGTCAGGGATCTGAGTAGAGAGTTCTCAAAATAGTAAAAAAAAAAAAAAAAAGACAAAGAAATATCTCAAATAATGTTTAGCATTCCTATAAATTAGAGATATTCAAACTAAATATACACTTTTAAATTATAAAATAGGTAACATCACTGCCTGAATGTAGAGTTGCACTTCATGAAATTTTCACCACTAAATACCTTCTCTGCCCAGGGATATGCATGACAGATTTTATAGATTAGTCAACAAAAATTCCCCAAATTGAGTAGTCATATCTATTCTAAGAAAATATTTTGTCCATGAATTTTTAAACTATAAACATCTGTGCCTATACATACCTGAAGTTTGATAATACATTTTCTATGTATATATACTTGATTGTGCAATAAATTTTATTCCTATACATTTATTTCAATGAATAATTTTTTACTGGATTACATAAAAGAAGATAAACATAGCTTCTTTACTAGTAATAGACAGCATATAAATCTTTTGTCATATAAACGAAAAGTACCATTTTCTGAGTTCTCAGCTTAAAACAGTGTGCAACATCCATATTACCAACATTTTTTATGAATTGTGAGACAATTTAGGACACCTGAAATGTTAACCTAAGAGGCTAACCTAACCTCTAAGAAGTTAATGTAACTGCTAAGAGGTTAGAGGATGCTAGTGTTACATATATAGCTGATGTGCAGCTTGGTCTTCAGGCAGGTCCCCCAAAAACTGGAGTAGGAGTTTACACTGACTCTGCCCGTGGATCCTGTTCCCCTAACCAGGATGCCATGTCCACCTTCAGTGGGAGAAAATGTGCCTAGTCATGTAGTGACTTAAGGTGCCAGGGTGGGGTTGGTACCCAAGGAGGACCTCCCCCATCTCAGAGGAGAAGGTGAAGGGGGACAGGGATGGTAGCAAAGGCTTGCCTGGGGGCACTGGGGGAGAGGGGGATTGCAATCATATACAAAGTGAAAAATTAATTAAATAGAATTAATTAATTAATTAATAGAAATAAAAGAATGCTATTGTTAGATACATGCACTTAAGCTTAGAGACTTTGCTAACGAAATGCAAAGGCTAACAATCTTGACAGAACACATTATGATGAATTATGTGAACTAAGTGCCACTGAAAGCTAGGCATAAGTAAATTTATAAGATTTTCGATGATGATTAAAGGTCACTAAGATTAGCATAACATGCTTTTAGGATAACATCATCTACTAACAAAAAATTACTTGCATCAAATTATTGTTTTTGATTAAACAATTGTATGACATATGTTAATACAAAGAACATTATATGTCCTATCCATTTCTAATAGTGAAGTCAAGAATAGAATTTTTTTCTAAAATAGAAAATATATAAGAAATTATAATTGTCGTATACTATCAAACACACCTTTAATTTGTGTGAATAAAACTCATGTTTGTGATCACTGTCAAAGCTATGTTAAGAAAGCCATGGAGACATTCTCTCAGCATTTATTAAGCAAAATCTAATACAATACAGGAATTTTAAATCAATCCAAAAACAAAACTGTAAAATTTTATAAAATTTAGGGTCTGGTAATTAAAGTATAAAATTGTTTTTTGTTATTATTTAAATTCATTACTTTGTATAAAAAATCATAACAATTTTAAATAAATAATTGACATCATAGACCTGATAGCTAAGAGAAAAGATTAATTTTTACTGAAAAAAGATGTGAGAAGTTTTGCCTTATACTGGAAACTAAATCTGTCTCATTTCTGCTATTATGTATTTTTTATCAAATAAACTTATTCATCTTTTGGAATGTCCTATGATGTGTTTTAATTATATTTATACTAATTCCTTCACTTAAGCACTCTTAAGTCCATCTCACAGTAATAATAATTAATAAATACATATTATATAAATTATTTTCAAATTATATTTTGAAATTTTCATAATTGAGTACTATATATATACATCATTTCTATATCCCCTTTTCACTCCATGACTCCTGTGTCTCTTCCATTCCTCAAATTTTTGGACTCCTATTTTTTTTGGGGGGGTGTTCAAGACAGGGTTTCTCTGTGTAGCCCTGGCTGTCCTGGAACTCACTCTGTAGACCAGGCTGGCCTCGAACTCAGAAATCCGCCTGCCTCTGCCTCCCAAGTGCTGGGATTAAAGGCGTGCGCCACCACCTCCTGGCTTGGGCTTCTATTTTAATTATTAAGTATTACAATTATTTATACATATAAATTTATTAATGCAACCTGCTGTGTTTATTTAGCATTGATCATATATTGTGTGAGTGTGTGTGTGTGTGTGTGTGTGTGTGTGTGTGTGTGTGTTTCGAGTTCCCCACTGGAATTAGATAATGAATCAGGGAGCTAGTCCGTGAACAAGACTGATTATCCCCTGTCTTAGATGCAATTATTTATAGTCTGCATTTCCTCTAACCATGGATCCTTGTGAATTTTCCATCATTCATAGTTGTCAGTCAAATTTCATTTTAATCTTTTTAAGTATTTAAATTTTATTTGGACAGTTGTTTTTTTTTTTTTTTTTTGAATGTTTAGAAGACATACTCTCACAGTCGACTCCTTGGCTTTCACAGTCCTTCTGTCCCTTCTTCATGACATCCCCAAGCCTTCAGAGTTGGAGTTGAGTTGTATACATATCAATTGCACCAGGGTACCCTGCAGTAAGCTGTTCTATGAATTTTGACCAGTTGTGGCTTTCTTTGATTGTCTCTGCTGAAAAGAAACTTTTTAGAAAAGAGGTGAGAACACCACTTATTTGTAGTTACAACGTTATATATTTTGAAATCACTTAACATTATACTGATTTTGGGCAGTGGCAGTAGTAGGTTCCCTCTAGATTCCATAGATTCACCCACCAATGCCAGTTGGTTAGGGAACTTCATGAATTTACATCCTACTGAGTGTGCTCTATGTCCAATTAGAGAGCTATGGGCTACTCCCATGATTTAAATGGTACAATTTCACTTTTCAGAATATCTTTTTGTTTGTATCACTATGTTTGGTACTTCACAGTTGGATAGGATTACTGATTAATCCCCCATCCCCATAGTCTGAGAAGCATTTATAGCACCTTCTGGAATTGTAAGATTTAGTACTCATTTATAACTGAAAAATTGTGATTGCATTGAACCATGCTTCATACCTCCTGTACTAAGGCATGTACTGCATACATCAATTAAATGATTAATGGTTATAAACAGTGTCACTGAGAAGAGAGACCTGGAAAGGTCTTGTGTTGGTAAGCAATGGATTTTGTTTAGTTAAGGTTTTATTTGTGTAGTAGGCAATATTTGCTCTATGAAAGTCATACAGATATTTTCACCATTTGTTCTATCTGTTCCTGACACCAAAGAACACAGGAGCACAGGATTTATTATTTGACATCATCAGTTGAGGTATGTTCTTTTGGTCAGCAGTTGCATATTTTTTAATCAAATAAACTCATTTTAAAGAGTCTCTTTCTGTATGTGCATGTTTTACTTCAGTATTATCATTGTAATACTTGTGTAGTTTTCCAATGTACTGAAAGGTTAGAGATGGTTTCAGTCTACGTACTCAACGTTTGTGAAGTTTAACTTAAGAAAACAAATTTACACTTTAAATTAATAAATTTGAACAAGAATAGTCAGAAAGATCTATGTATCAGAGTTTGTTCATTTCATTTTACTTCAGTTGATCCTTGCTTTTGTGGCCTGAAGGTGATATTTTAACTCAAATCAAATTTTTAATAAGTAAAACTTAACACATTATTTGAAAGAGAGCAATGATGGACTATATGGGAGGAAATGGATGGAGGAAAGGGAATGGATAAACAGTTTAAATACATTATAATTTTAAAAATAAAGAATTAATCCATTTATTAACAAAAGTAGTATTTAAACTTTTGTATTTCAATAATGTTTTAGACCTTATGGGCATGAATTGGACATATTAAAATGTTCACTTTTAAAATGTCAAAATAATGACATTTGTTTTCTCTCTATATTAGCTTTTAGGAATGTTTACCATAGCTTTTTTCTACTAATACTACCCAATAATTCTCCAGGCATAGGTAAGCAGAGCATTATAAGCAATATTTCCTTTGAAAGTCAGAGTAAAGAGAGTCATTGGGGATTATGAAAATGTTTATTTAATTTCCTTCTAAATGTTAAATTGGTTTTAAAGGGCAAATTGATGGATTGGCAAACAATTAATGATCTGCTTATGAGAATGAATAATTTGAAAGTAACAAGAAAAGAAACATGAAAAACAAAATTTCATATCTTGAAACTATATCTTTCCCTTGAAGGAAATATTTTTTCATCTTATTTTAAGGAACTAGTCCAATATAATAATATTTCAGGCAGTGAATATTTTATAGATCCTTTCCAAGGTAAGTTTGTCACTGCTCTGGGCTTGGATTTAGTATTTTCTATTGGTAACTAGAGAATTTTTAGGAAATAATAAAATCTGGGTTACTGAAAATCATTTTTTCCTCATTCACTGCAGGGTAATCAATTTTCCCTAGTATATGCTGTGACAGGATGCAGGAGAATTGCCATAGCCCCAAGGAGAATCTTTTAACATGTTTATATGCTGCTGACATTGCAAGTCTGTGTAACATCTTATTTGTTTTATATTATTTGTTATGGGCCAATAATGCAAACAGATGCTAGATACTGTCCCATAGTCTACAGTAATAGCACCATATCCAAACTTAAAAATAAATTTTAAAACCACCTCAACAAAATTTTACTAATTCATGGTTATTCTGGAAGTTACTCTCGGTAAGCAAATCATTTAAAGTATGTTTTAGGAACTACTAAACCTATATATTTGCTTACTATGTACTGATTTCTCTGGTTTTTTATGAAACAGCATGTCTATTTTACTCTTGCTGGGAGTGAGGCAAAGAATACACTCTAAGTGTTTGCTTTTGATTCTTTGTAGTAACCCAGTCACACTTCATAGATAAGATAGCTGTTCAGAGTATTCAGAAATAATAGAAATATGTACTTAGGTAATAAATTTATAGACTTAGAAAGTAACCAGGAAATGAAAACAACCCTACTGCAAATTACACAAAAGGTTCTTGACTAAGATTCTAATATCATTTTCAGATTTCCAGATTTAAAATATGATTACAAAGATTATTAGAAATAGTGGAACAAAGAAGTAATTTCAGGCAGAAATCTAAATCCTAGGCTAGAACAAAGAAGAAATTTCACGCAGGAATTTAACTCTTAGGCTAGAACAAAGAAGTAGGCTTCAGGAATGCAAATGACTTTGGGCTAGGACAGGGAAGTTGGCTCAGATATTTGATCATTCTGATAAGCCCTTAGAAACAGTGATCACAGGAGTGATCATGAGACTGTTTATTGTTGAGCATGTTCTTTGATTATATGGGTTTATTGTCCTCCTTGTTTCTGGACTATTTGCATCTATTGCAATGATAGTTTCTCAACCTAGAACTGACCTTAATACTTACATGCAATTTAAACAGTATAAAGGCAAAAAAGGAGGAGGAGAGATGGGATAGGGGATTAATGAGTGGGGGGAATGGAGAAGGGGGATGGCATCTGAAATGTAAATAAATAAAATATCAAATAATAATAATAAGAAGAAATAGTTTAATATATAAGTAGAAAATAGTTTCATATGTATGGGAAGAGAATAAAATATCTTCTGAATGTTTAGAGATTGCCTTTCTTTTATTATATTATTAATAGAGTAAACAATCAGCGTTTGTGAAAGGCTTGGAAGAGAGGAATTATTTGATGGCCATATCTTCTGTGTAGTTTAATAGAATCCTTAATTCAGAATAACCCTGAAATCAATGCTTTCCTGTTGCTATTTTGAAAGATGAGACCTCTATTTTGTCTTTGTATTCTGTGTATCAGGTCTGGTAGAGAAGAAGGATTAAACACATAAGATGAGAAGAAACACAATATCTTTCATGGGCTATTTTCACGTAGTGTTTTTATATTCCATAGTCACAGAAATCTGTTATGCCCTTTGTGTATAGGACCTCAGTGAAAATTGAAGCAAGTGTACCAACATTACAGCTGACAAATACAGTGATTACCTGTTATCAAACCCTTCAAAGCAAACCTTGATTCAAATGTAAGCAACAAAGGAGTAAATCTGTTTCTTATAATAAGAAACACTTAACTATGAAACATTTTCCATCTTCATGAGTTCTATTGGCATTGTTAGTATTATTTTGGACCTATATCAGTTTGTCCCTCTGTTGCTGTGATAAATGATAGTCTTTGAGAGCAATGACTTTGTGTGGCTTACATTTCCATGTGACTGTCCATCACTGAGAGAAGAATGTTACATTCATGGACTATTGCATTCCATATGTAAAATAGAATATCAACTAACATGCTATTAAAAGTATGGCATTCTATCAATGGCTTGCTTTTCTGTTAACTCTCTCATTAACTCACTCTCCTGCAAGAGTGCATAGCAACCTCAGCATATGGTAATCATATTTGGTATTCCAAAATTTCCAGTGTACAGATGTCAAAAAATGATAATGAGAAACAAGCACAGGATATGATAATGGAGGAGTCAACAGCATGAATATCAGGAATAATGTTGGCAACAGGCTAGAGGAGCAGCATTGTGCTCTGGCATGATTGTCTTTATCCTCCTATGCATATGACATACTGGCTGCAGGTGAGGTAAGAGTTGGATTTCTGAGGGTATTACCATACTTCCAGTGGAGATCATCAATCTCCAAATGCTACAAAACTCAGCAATGTAGTTTTCTTGACTTCCATGGAATTTGTTGTGACAGGTAGCCAAAGTAAATTATTATTTTTTTTATTATTTTAATTATTTACATTCTAGTTTTTGCACACACGCACACCCGTTCACCCTCCCACAGTTCTTTATCTCATTCCTCATCCCCTTGCCTCTGAGAAGATGTTCCCCTCATAGCAGGCTGCCCCCTTCCCTGGGTTCTCAATTCTCTCAAGGATTAAGCCCACCTTCTCCCACTGAGACCAAATCAGGAAGATCTCTGTATATATGTGTTAGAAGTCTTGGGCTGGCCTGTCTATCTATCCTCCTGGTTGGTGGCTCATTCTCAGGGAGCTCTGTTGGGTCTTGTTGCCTTATTTCTCACACTTTTTAGCTCTTCTTCATTAAGGAAAAAATAGCCAAAGATAGAGAGTTAGGATAAAATGAACACATCTACAAGTGGAACAGAGAGAGTTCAATGAGATAATCAATAATTCTACTCTTGAGGTCATAATAGATGTACCTACATAGTCAAATACAAGGTATAAAAATATGAAATGCATAATTTTGCAATTCATCAGGTTTGTTCAATGCCATGCATTTACATTTAATACCATTTTTGAACATCAAACAGCTAGAGATTGACATCACTAATCTGAAGAAATCCCTCATTTCGCTGTCTGAAGAGACCTCCAAAAGTCACAAAGGACTTTATTGGACTTGATTTACTCTTTTACAATAGAAAAGGCTGTGTACAACTCTTGACTGTGTACAGCCCTTAAAGAAGAATGTTGCCTCTACATAGGCAAGACAGGGATAGTTAAAAAGCATGAAAATGGTCAGAGAAGGCACTGAGAAAAGACAGAGGGAGAAAGAGCAAGATGAGTGCTGGTACAAGAATTGGTTTTCAGCCTCTCCATGGTTGTCAACACTACTTCCTCCCATCTTGAGACCATTAATTGGGTTATTTTTGCTTATTTCTTCTTGTCCCTGGGACTTAAATAGGCTGACTAACTTTGTGTAACAACAGATAAATAATTTAGTATCAAAACCTATTCAGATATATTATCATAAGTTAGCTATGGAGGACCACGAGACTCAAGATGAGGTTGTTACTCTATCCAGGGTGTTCCCAAAACCCATCTCCACCCAACCTAAAAGAGGGGACTTCAGCCCCTAGAACAAGCAGAGAGGGGGCACCCAGAACCCCCTCTGACTGGTGATCTGAATTCTTGCTTAGGCTGCGAGGCTAAGCACTGCAAGGCAATATAAATAAAAGTTAAAAATATCTCTCTGAGTTCCCTGATGGACAAGCCTGACTGCAGAGGGGTTGATGTCAAAAGTATTCCCTTTCCAGGGAAAAGACATCGGGATGGGTATGGCCCTCATGCCTCACTGGACAACGACAGGGGGACCAGAGCCATTACAAAGTCCCCTTCAATTACTGAAGGTCAGGCCTCTATCCCCACCTTCACAAGATTAGAATCGCCACAGCCCTTCTATACTTAGAGAAGGGAGGAGATGTCAGGGGCAGCCCTGCTTATACACTGAAGGGCTAAAATCAGCCATAGGCCTAAAATCAGCAATAGGCCTGTCATACATGCATGCTAACACAAAGTCTTGGGTCTCATTGAAACAGATGGCTATAAACTATTATAAATAGGCAGCTTTTGTTGAAATTTATCAGTCTGAGTAGTCATAGACCTTGTAAATAGGTAGCCTTGGCATATAATACCAACTTAGATAAGGACAAATGAATCATAGGCAGAGTCATAGTGACCTGTCCCCTGAACCTTCACCCAGCCAATACCCTGTTCTGAAAGATATCTATATTCTCTCTGAACACCCATGCTCCAGTGTCATCTCCTTACACATGTCTTGCCTCTCTGTGTTTATAACCCCTGTGTGAATAAGTAAAAATTATGATTTGGAATATTAAATAAATAAATTAATTAAAAATACCATTTTTTAAATTTCCTATTGATTATTTTATTTATTTACATTTCAAATGTTATCCCACTTCCCAATTTCCCCTCTGAAAACCCCCTATCACATTCCCCCTTCCCCATACTTCTATGAGGGTGCTCCCCCACCTAGTCACTCGTTCCAGACTCAATGCCCTATTATTCCTCTATGCTGGGGCATCAAGCCTTCACAAGACTAACCCTCCACCCCCTAATGCCAGGATAAGGCCATCCTCTGCTACACATGCAGCTGGAGCCACAGGTCTCTCTATGTGTACTCTTTGGTTGGTAGTTTAGTCCCTGGGATCTCTGGGTGGTCTGGTTGGTTAATATTGTTGCTCTGTTTCTGGGGTTGCAAACCCCTTCTGCTCCTTCAATTCTCCCACTTTTCTGGCATCTGGGACTTTCTGCTGGCTATCCTAAGTTCCCCATGCCCTATTGCTACACAACTTTGTTCAATTTCTTGATCCTTTCTACATCTCCCCCATTTTCTCTCACACCTGACCCTGCCCCCCACTTTTTCTCCTCTCACCCTTCTCTCTTCCTCTCAACTCCCTCCCTCCTTCTACCTCTCATGATTATTTTTTCCCCTGCTACCTAGGACTGAAACATCCATACTTTGGTCTTCCTTCTTAAGCTTCATATGATCTGTAAGTTGTATCATTGGTATTCTGAGCTTTTTTTCCTAATATCCATTTATCAGTGAATACATACCATGTGTGTTCTTCTGTGACTGTGTTACTTCACTCAGGATGGTATTTTCTAGTTCCATCCATTTGCCTACAAATTTCATGAAGTCATTGTTTATAATGGCAGAGCAGTACTCCATTGTGTAAATGTACCACATTTTCTGTGCCAATTCCTCTGTTGAGGGACATCTGGCCTTAATCATAATAGTTGGAAACAACTCTGGTATTTTAAATTTAATATTCAACATTAAAATTTACATGCTTGTAGCTTATTTAACTCATTAATTCTAAAATTATATATGGTATAATTTAGTAGAAAATGGATCTCATGTAAAGTTAAGAAAGACCACAAAGATAGGAATTCTTCATGTTTTACTACTTTATAAAGGAATAGCTTGTTCTGGTCACTTTTTACCTACGTGAAAAATTGCCTGTGGATAAAAATAAAAGAATAATTATTTATTTGAGCTGCTGATATCAGAGTTTTCACTCTTCAGTTGATTGGCTTGATCACATTTAATCTCTGATGATGCAGAACATCTAGGCAAAAAGGCAGAGACAGCATATTTGCTCATCTCATGAGAGTTGAAAAGAAGAAATTATGACTAAAGAAAGATACAATCATAGGTAAAGGAATTAGCACACAAACTGGGGAACAATTATTTAACACACAAGTCAGCCATCAAACACCTTATACTCAAACTACAGCAACTCCACACACTCATTATTATAGTACTTTGTATAGGAACTCTGGCTTTTCCTTTGAAAATTTAAAAACCAGTTTGACTGTACTCCCACAGTGATCACTTACAGCCAATTTTGGAAACAATTAGATTCTCTCCTTTGCCATAATATATTGTATGGATTTGTCTGTAAAATATAATTGTGAAGCATCTCCTTAAATTATGTGAAATCATAGACTTAAATACTCCCAATTTTTTTAGATATTTGAGAGACATATTAAAGTCATGTAGACATAACCCTCATTGACTGCATATAAACACTGGCTCATAGATTCAATAAAACCATGATTAAACTAGCATCTTCAAAACTGAATTCTGGGAGTGGAATATCCATCCATGTTACTTTGTATCCCTCAATCAATTTATAGAGTTGACTCTTTCTTAGATCATGATTTTTGATATTCATATATTCACATTCTCTCCAATTCTCAATGATATAAATCAGAAGTCCTGACATTGTTTAAACTAGCATACTTTCTAGATCAAAATAGCAAATAAATTTTAGAGTGTCTGTTGTGCACCCTTCACTGTAATGTGAAGTGAATCTGGGCCTTAGATGTTGCTTACAGTGTAAACAAAGAAGGAAAAGATAAAATGTAAAATAAGAACTAATAAATCTTCATGAAAATCAAACTAGAAATTGCTAAAGAACAAATCCAAAACCTTTTAAACTTATATTTAAGTAATCATAACACAGAATACTCACTGTAAAATTATGGTGAAAGGAAGGACTTAAGCAGTGACTATCTTTAAAATGAAGAAATGTATACTTTAGTTGTTGAAAGAGTTTTATAACAGAACGATGACAAAGAAGGGTTACAATATTTGAAAACCAAAGGTAATTGATTGAGACAATTGTCATAATTGATGCTAAAGCAATCAACTGAAAAATTAATCACCTGCTACCTCAAAGGATCACTTCACATAGCATACTCACAATGGGTAGGATTAATTTTAACCATTTTAGTGACTGATCACATGTTAGGCATCTATTCTCAGGCAACATAAACACCTCTGAAGTGATTCTGAAAAAATTATTATTATTATTATTATTATTATTATTATTATTTCAGGATAAACCACGTTCCATCTTTCAGATCTAACTTTTAATTGAAGTAATTCATTGGACAAATTACTAAATAGCTTGGAAAGAGCCTAATACTAAAGTTAGACTGTAACTGGTCTTTGCTCTTTATGGGTTCTTCTATTTCCCATCCTTTCTTCTTTGAGCAGGACTACTAATAAATTGTGTCTAAATTTGACTCTTGGGGTCCCAGCATTTATATACCCTCTGAAATGTTCCAACAACTCCATGTGACACAATCACAGAAACTATCTACAGCTGGCAAAACAATGCCTCTGCTAGAACACAAGGCAAGCCATGATCAGCTGCTGCAGACAGTCGGAAGCAGCCCCACTTCTCTATACCTGGGCTTAATATGAAAGCACATTTTTACAATATTTCTGTTTTTTTAAAGAAATTAATTTTCCAAAATTTTTACTACAATAGACTATCTAGAATGTATTCAACAATCTAGTACCACGAAGGAAAATAAAAGTAAAAGCAAAGACAAAGTTGGATTTGTGCCATAATTTTTCATAAAAGCAGCTAATAAGAAATAATAACTAATGGTAATATATGTCTTGAAAGGTTCTAAGTTGTAAATATACTATAAAATTATTAGTTGATAACAGTGGTCAGCTAAAACAAGATTTTTAGATCATTAAAGAATTAATTTACACGGGATAATAAGGACACAGTGGTTATATGACAAGAATACATCATCGTTCATTACATACTTGGTAAGCTTTATAATTGTGATGCTTCAAAATATTTCAGTGACTAAGATGAGCAGGTGGATCCAATACAATAGAATAATAGAGACTAGTAAATCTTATTGATATTCTAAAACAGAGCTCATTTATTAAGTTTATATACGCATGCATAAAAGAACCATAACAAAAATGCTATACCTAAGAAAATGTGTGCTATAGTCTACTTGAACTTATATTTAAATTTAAAAATGATGTTTGATAAAGGTGTGAGTCTTAGACCAAGCTTATTTCAAGTTTTCCTAATAGTACTGAAAAATAAATTTCTAATGCCAAAGCCAGAAAATCTGCTGACTCTGCTAAGTTACTGACCTATCGTTTACCTGCTAGAACAAAAGCAAGTGTTACTAAAAGACGCTAATTGATTTTGCAAAGAAGAATGGGATGCACATAACTCAGTTCTAAAGTGCCATTTTGAACTGTCTTTAAAGATTATATTTATGATGTGAAGAAAAGAAACTTCAGAAACAGAGTATGAACTTCAGACAGGAACTATAGAATCCCTCTCCCATTAATCAGGGCTTCTCTAAGGATATTTCTGAATAAAGAAAAAGAAAAATGATGAGATGTAGTATCAGTAAGAATGCCACATGAAAAGAACATACTTGCCTTGGGTAAGCAGTGTAGAAGAGAATGGCAAATGTCACAGGAGTGCAGTATTCTGAAAATAAAGAAAACTCTCTCACTTGATCCAGGTAGACAGCATGTCACATATACAGGAAATTCAAAAATTCAAGAGTGTTTTCTAGTAACAATGTTTTACTCCTGAATAGTTAAACAAACCCTTAGTTTTTACTTTTGACTTCTAATTGGCTGCATTTCACTTATAATATATAGTTTTGGGTCTAAACATGCATGTTGAATTTTAAATAATTTGACATATTATCTGATGGGAATGAATACAAATTCTAACATGACAACAAAATCAACAGTTCCAAATTCAGAGATGAATAGTTAGTGTGATTATTTTGTTAGGAATATTTATTTCCATAGAAAACACTTACGTCTCATTTTAATTTTCTTCTTTATTCTGTATCATTTTCCCCTCCTATGTATAACATAGAATCGACAGATTTACTCCTAGGAAATCTCATAGACTTAAAAGGTGAACATGTAAGTATAAACAATGAAAAATCAAGTTGTATGCATTATCACCAACTGTTTTACTTTTGACCAATATGAAGCACTAGCGGTTTTGAAGAATTTTCAGATATTTTCCTCAGATTCTTTCCTGCTTTTGACTCTTTTCCTCCTGTTGAGTTACCTTGGTCAGCCTAGGTATCAGTGCTTTTGACTTGTCTCATTGTATCTTTTAACCCTGTTTTGCTGTTGTTTTTTGGAGGCATGTTCTTTCATGAAGAAGAAACTGAAAATGAGTGGATCTGTGAGAGAAGGGTTTGTTGGAGGGAGCTTGGAAGAGTGGAAAAGGTAGAGAAGAACGGAGGAAGAGGAAACTGTCATTGAGATATATTGTACGGGAGAAGCTTCTTTGTAAATAAATAAATAAACAAACTAACTTTAGAGAATCATAACCATCAATTTGAGTCATATAATTTGACACTTGTGTCAAAGCAAAACAATCTTAGGTATTAAACTGAATGTACAAAACTTAAGAGTACAGGTATATACAAGTAATATAAATGGAGTGGTTTACTTAAGCATTTTATAAATGAAAGAGAAAAAAGATGAGTTTTGTGTATTAGAGTAACGATCATTTATATTAGTAAAATTAGAAAATTCAACTCAAACATTGTTAAAAATTCGAGGCACCAAGTTGTATGTTATAGTGTTATAAATCTGGTTAATTCATTCAAACATTAAAAAGACAGAGATGCTAATAAATTGTAGAATATGTAACCATTTATAACCTTGTAACCATTATGCCCTTTTAACCCTTTACACAGTTGAGTTATATTTCCCTCTCTTTCAAAGCCACAACTCTAACACTCTATTTGTTACTGAACCCTATGATAATTCCAAATGAATTATATATATCTGAAGATTCAAAGCTAATATTCACAAATTTCAAAATGACACTTATGTTTCTAGCTATGGGTTGCTTCATTCAGAATTTATTATTATTATTATTATTATTTATTAACCTGTGGATTTCAAATTTTTATTTTTTGTGACAGCTTTATAATAGTCTATTGTGTTGTTGTATGACATTTTTATTATTCATTTTAATTGGTTGATATATAGTCTCTTTCCATTTTCTGGCTATTGTGAATATAGCAACCATGAGCATAGATTAACATAAAGAAAAAATTCTCTAAATTTTCTTTTTGTATTGTTCATTTCTAGTGCATTGGTGCACAAATGGTTCATATAAAATTGAACTTTTAAACTACATATTTTAAGAAGTCTATTAATTTATTTTATATTGCTCTGAAAAGACACCATGACTAATGCAACATATAGAAGAAAGATTGTATTGGGTCCTTGCTTATTGGGGTCAGTGCATGATTATCACAATGGGCATCATGGCAACAGGCAATATCAGTAGCTGAGCTTGAATGTTTAGACAACTATTCAGCAAACAGAGAGAGAATGGGAGAGATATACTAACTTGAAATGTTATGGAAAGTACTCCATCTGTGACACACTTTCTCCAACAAGACCACACATTTTTTAATCCTTCATGAACACTTCTATCAACTAGAAATAAAGCATTAAAACATTAGCCTATTTTTTTTTTATTGGATGATTTATTTACATTTCCTATGTTGTCCCCTTACCCCATCCCCCACCACCCCCTCGGAACCCCCAATCCCCTCGCCCCTCCTCCTTCTTCTCTGTGGATGTAACCTCTATCTACACCCCCCCCACTCCCACCTCCCCACCCTCAAAATTCCCACCCCCTGGGGCATCCAGCCTTCATGAGGTCAAGGTTCTCTTCTTCCACCTATGCCCAGCAGGGCCCTCCACTTTTACATATTCAGCTGAAGCCCTGGATCCCCCCC
>NW_021604613.1:6526518-6530888 GCF_004785775.1 Grammomys surdaster
GGAGAGGGAGAAGGAGAAGGAGAAGGAGAAGGAGAAGGAGAAGGAGAAGAAGAAGAAGAAGAAGAAGAAGAAGAAGAAGAAGAAGAAGAAGAAGAAGAAGAAAACTATATGGAGTTGTGGGTGCATAGGGAGGTCAGAGTGGGTCTGTGAAGAGTTATGGGATGAGTAAAGGAAGAATAAGGTCAAAATACATTTGTGAAATTCTCAAAGAATTAATAAAATATGTTTTAAAAATGAAAAAAAAAACATTAGCCTATGTGATCATTCTCAGTCATACCACAAAAAGTCCTATTAGTTTATAATGTAAAGCTGAGAACTGGAGGAGTAATGTTAAATTACATTTCATGTGTTCATGGGCACTGATCCTCATAGTGTTTCTGTAACTGTTACTACATTGATGAAATTTTTATAAGAGTAAAAACTTAAATTTGAGTTGGAAAGTTTATTTAAGTAATACAAATGTGTAGATCATGCTTAAATTGCAAAGTGGTAGCAATGAAATTCAGACTTCAAGTGAATAGTGACTTCATCAGAAATAAAATAAGCTGAGTAAGTACATATATTTTTTGAGATTATATGAAATAAGATAAATCAGGCTGTAACAAAGAGATAAGAGAATCAGACTGGGGGATTGAAAAACTCTAGTATATTCAATCAAGGAAAGTGTGGTGGTTTGAATAGGCATGGTTACCCTAGATTCATGTGTGTGAATGCTTGGCCCATAGGGAGTATAACTATTAGGAGGTATGGTCATATTGAGTAGGTATTGCCTTGTTAGAGGGAATTATGTCACTGAGGGGCTAGGCTTTGAGGTTATATGTACTCAAGTTATGTATAGTGTCGCTCACACTGTCTCCTTGCTACATGGAGATCAAGATGTAAAACTTTCAGTTATGTCTCCAGCACGATGTCAACCTGTTCACTACCATGCTTCCAGACATGACAGTAATAGACTAAACATCTGAAACTATAAGACAGCCCCAAGTAAATGTCATCTTTTATAACAGCCTTTTGCCAATCCTTGATGTCTCTTTCAAACTAAAACAGCAATAATAAATGTTTTACAAAACACATATCAGAAATGGTTATTAAAAGGCTTAATATAACATGAATGTTTAACAATATGATTATATAAAGATCTAAATGAAAATTATCTTAAAGAGTTAGGAAAGAATATTTATTCAGTTTATTTCACACAGCTAATCTATATGTAAATCCAAAGATTTATTGATATGTCACACAGAAACATTGGAGTGGTTGCAGAGATTTTATGAAAATAGGCAATTAGTCAAGTAATATAAAACTCAGGAAGCAACAAAAATAACAATAAAAGACTAAATAGATCATTAATTTAAGAGCACATGGTGGGCCTTAGATAGACTTGAAGTTAGGGAAAGAAAGAAATGATGTAAATAGATTACACATGTATCAATTATTTTTTTATTGGATATTTTCTTTATTTACATTTCAAATGTCCTCTATTCCTGATTTTCCCTCCGGAAAATCCCCATCCCATTCCCTCTCCTCCTGCTTCTATAAAGGTGTTCCCCCACCCAACCAAACACCAACCCCTGTCTTCTCGCCCTGGCATTCCCCTAGCTGGAGCATCAAGCTTTCACAGGACCAAGGGCCTCTCCTCCCATTGATGCTCAACAATGCCATCCTCTGCTACATATGCTGCTGGAGCCATCGGTTGCTCTATGTGTACTATTTAGTTGGTAGGTTAGTCCCTGGGAGTCCAGGGGGCGGGGGGGGGAGTCTGATTGGTTGATATTGTTGTTCTTCTTATGGGGATGTGCTCCTTCAATTCTTTCCCTAACTCCTCCATTGGGGACCCCGTGCTCAGTCCAATGGTTGGCTGCAAGCATCTGCCTCTGTATTTGTCAGGCTATGACAGAGCCTTTGAGAAGACAGCTATATTGGGCTCCTGTCAGCAAGCACTTCTTGACATCTGCAATAGTGTCTGGGTTTGGTGACTGTATTTGGGATGGATCCCCAGGTGAGGCAGTCTCTGAATGGCCATTCCTTCAGTATCTGCTCCATTATTTGTCTCCAAAACCCAAGATAGTGAAAACTATCCTCAACAGTAAAAGTATTTCTGAGATAATCACCATCCTTGACTTTAAGCTGTATTACAGAGCAATAGTAATAAAAATTGCATGGTATTGGTACATAGACAGCAGGTAGATCAATGGAATAGAACTGAAGACCCAGAAATGAATCCACACACCTATGGTCATTTGATATTTGACAAAGGAGCTAAAATCCAGTAGAAATACAGACAGCATTTTTAACAAGCGGTGCTAGTCAAACTAGAGGTCAGCATGTAGAAGAATGCAAATCGACCCATTCTTATTTCCTTGTACAAAGCTCAAGTCCAAGTAGATCAAGGATCTCCACATAAAACCACATATACTGAAACTAATAGAAGAGAAAGTTGGGGAAGAGTCTCAAACACGTAAGCACAGGAGAAATTTTCCTGTTAATAGGACAAAATGACAAGTAACAGTTTAGGAAAAGATCTTTAACAACCCTACATCAGATAGAGGGCTAATAGCCAATATATACAAAGAACTCAAGAAGTTAGACTCCAGAGAATCAAATAACCCTATTTAAAAATGGTATATAGAGCTAAACAATGAATTCTCAACTGAGGAATATCAAATGGCGTAGAAGCACCTAAAGAAATGTTCAACATCCTTAGTCATCAGGGAAATTAAAATCAAAACAACCCTGAGATTCCACCTTACACCAGTCAGAATGACAAAGATCAAAAACTCAGGTGACAGCAGATGCTGTAGAGGATGTGGAGAAAGAGGAACACTCCTCCATTGTTGGTGAGATTGAAAGCTGCTTCAACCACTCTGGAAATCAGTCTGGTTGTTCCTCAGAAATTGGACATAGTACTACCTGAGGACTCAGCTACACCACTCCTGGGCATATATACCCAAAAGATGCTCCAACATATAACAAGGACACATGTTCCACTATGTTCATAGCAGCCTTAGTTATAACACCCAGAAGCTGGAAATAACCCAGATGTCCTTCAACAGAAGAATGGATACAGAAAATGTGGTACATTTACACAATGGAGTACTGCTCAACTATTAAAAGCAATGACTTCATGAAATTCTTAGGTAAATCGATAGAACTAGAAAATATCATCCTGAAGAGGAACCCAATCACAAAAAATCACACATGGTATGCACTCAATGATGAGTGGGTATTAGTCCAAAATTTCAGAACACCTAAGACACAATACACAGACCAGATGAAGCTCAAGAAGGAAGACCAAAGTGTGAATGCTTCAGTCCTTCTTAGAAGGCAAAAAAAAAAAAAAAACCTCACATACATCAAATTTAAAGCATCATCATAATAAATTAGAATAAAATGGAAATACAAAGAAAGCAAACATAAGATGATTGAGAACTGTAGCTCTTCTCTTCAACTTCTAAATATTGTGGTCATACAGGAATCATATAATAATATCTAGGGATTTTTTCCCATGGCCGAGTGACCAAAACTATTGACTAGCTGAATATGGCAACCTGAGTTCAGATACATAAAACACATGTTAATCAGTGAGGTAATGTGTATCTTCTAATCCCAGTACTTTTACAATGACATTGAGAAAGGACAGACTGTAGAAGCCTGCTGACCTGTTATTCTGAAGTATGCAGGAGAGTCTGAGACAGTAACCTGTTCCAAAGGAGAAAATAGAGTGCTGATACATGAGGTTTTCCTCTAACCTGTAAGACATGTTGTGGCACATTAATTAATACACACACACACAAACACAGACACACACACACAAACACACACATATCATTTAAACACAAATATCTGAATTGACATTAAATAAATGTTTTAATTGTTTATGCTATTACAGTTTTGTCTAATTTTACTTCTGAAAAATAAAAAGGTGGTTAATTTTAGAAGTCTATGAAAACAAATAGCTCTAAGTTCTGAATCACAGGTATAGAATCTGACTTTAAATCTGCTAAAGTTTGGAAAGAAAGAATTTGACAATGAGACATTATGTCAAACATAGTTTGTTTAGCAAGAAAAGGTTGAAGAAATGATTATTTTCAGAATTTATACAGACTGGTATTTTTTTTAAAATATATTCTACTTTCCAAAAAATATCTACATCAAAGTAATTTGTATGAATATTTTAAATATAAAATTTTAGTTTTAAATGTTTAATTTTGAATGTAGAACCAAATTATTTTACTTTGATAAGTTTTCCAGAGTAAAAAAAAAAAAAAGGTTAA
The DNA here is from genome assembly GCF_004785775.1 of Grammomys surdaster. Taxonomy (NCBI): domain Eukaryota; kingdom Metazoa; phylum Chordata; class Mammalia; order Rodentia; family Muridae; genus Grammomys; species Grammomys surdaster. Next base: position 6,530,793 of record NW_021604613.1, read on the forward strand.
AATCTATCCAACAGTTTTCAATATGAGAACAAGTTTTAATTTATCCACCTTCAATTATATTTTACATAAAAGAAAAACATTTAAATGTTTAAAGTG
>NW_021604613.1:6530988-6563552 GCF_004785775.1 Grammomys surdaster
TATATATATATATATATATATATATATATATATATATAATGAAAATTTTGCTAGTAAAGTAAAGCTGCACAAACGGCTCACTCAGCTGCAGAAATAATTAAATCAATTCTTAAATTTCAGTGTTTAAATTTAATGATGCTTAAGAAAGCTAAAATGTAGTAAAATAAGTTCGAGTGGGAGAAAGGAGAAAACTATTTTCAAGTCTCTCTCTCTCTCTCTCTCTCTCTCTCTCTCTCTCTCTCTTTCTCTCTCTCTCTCTCTCTCTCTCACACACACACACACATACACACATACAAACACACATACCTACCAACACTCAAGTCTCCTTCACACACACACACACACACACACCCCATTGTGTTTCTTATTAATGAAGTTATTAATTTCTACCTAACTAGAAACTATATATAATCTTAAACAAAATAAACTCATTAGATCTGTCCCCATCCCAGGAATTAAACCAGGGAATGTTAGAATGTAAAATTTGAGATTGGATCTTGGTTAAGAAAAATTGCTTGAGCAAATGTTTTGTACAAGTTGTTTATTACCATATTTATTCATCTTAGAAAGCATGAGAACATAAGCCATGTGACTTACAAGACAGAACATATATTCTATGAATTTAGAGCATGAAATTCAAAGTATAAGACTGAAACCAATCCCTTCTCTTTCAAATATATAGAGAGAGCTCATGGATAGGACATCAGGAAATGACTGTGTACCAGTCATTACCTGTGAGGGTGAGGAAGACAAGCTAGTGGCTATGAAGATAAAGGCCTGACATGATCTAAGTGCCACAAAAAGCTATTGGAAATTTTATAAAGACAGAATATATTTGTGTTTTAAGTCAGCTCTAAGGGAAAAAGAAGTCAGTAAACATTCTCAGATGGACAACTGGTAGAAACAGAATTTTTCTCATCCAGGAGGAAAGGAAGTGGGTTAATTCATTAGGTGTCTTAGTGATATTGATGATCATCTCAGAGTTAGCAGAAGTTCAAGAAATGGTATAGGATACAGGAGGTGGGAGCATTATGGTGACATCTAGAGATTTCATTTGGTTACTCAGGGGTCACAATTGCTACCCAGCTTAGCTATCTATGTTTCTTAGGTAAAGAATTATTTGATTTGTCTGACACTTGGATAAAAACAGTGTTTGTGTTTTGGGTTTAGGATTTAAGATAGTAGTTCTCAACCTGTTAGTCATAACTTCTTGGATGTCACATATCAGATACCCTGCACATCAGATATTTACATTACAATTCATCATAGTAGCAAAGTTATACATATGAAGTAGCAACAAAAATAATTTCATAGTTGGGAATCACCACAACTTGGGGAATTGTATTAAAGGGTAGCAGCATTAGGGAGGTTGAGAAACACTCCTCTAAGGTGTGAGTTCTGGATTAGGAATCTAGAAATCAAATGGACTGCTGACAATGTGTCAGTCAGAAAAAAATCAGATAGAGTAACTGTAGTATCTGATTCTGATAAAGTCAAGAAGTAAAGAAACTGGCAAGGAAAACATGATGTGATACCATCTGAGAGAAAAACTCAGATTAATACTGAATGTTATCAGGAAATTCTTCACATACAGCAGGAGGGATAATGGATACTGAAGGAGACTCAGAGCAAAGGAAAGTGTAGGGAAGAACCCCTGCAGTTGGTGTATCAGTACCCTACTGTGCATGGGAAGCAAAGCACAGCCTAATAATCATTTACTTAGGGGATGTCCATTGAATAAAATCTCAATCAGTGTCTTGTTACTCAACCAAAACATTATATGTGACAATAAAATTGTTTGCTTGTTTCTTACCTAAGAACTAACATAGCAGGTAAACGAAACTTTGAGGAAAACAAGTTATTTATTTACAACTGGAGAAAGCAAAATGGAGAAATGAGATAACCTAAATTACCTTTGGTTATAAGCTTACTCACTACATGCTAAAAGCATCTGAAACAGCAGAGACTAGCTCATAACCAACATTGTGTTATGCTTCAGACACACAGAAATTCTTTGTGGTGTCCTGGAATACAACTAACTGGAGTATGGCTCATTTGTATTCCTTCTTCCATGAGTGTTATTGCCCTGGTTACTTGTACTCTTTTGTATTCTCTGAAAATAAAATGTCAAATTAGAGATTGTGATATTGGAAATAATATCCTGGTCCAGAGATAGACAGATACATGAATAGCAAATTAAAAGAAGAGGAAAGGGTGATGGAAGAGAATGTGAAGAGGAAAAGAAAAAGACCGAGCTAGATTGAGAGCAAGGGGAAGGCTGAAGGATGAAGAATTAGGAGAAAAAGAAAGAGGCAGTGGAAGAGCAGGAGGAAGAATGGGGGAAGAATAGAGGAAGAACATGAGGAAGAGGTAGAAGAGGAGGACCATTTATGATTTCTCCATTACTTTTTCGTATAACATATGGCATTTAAAACTGTATGTGTTTCTTTGCTTATTGTATAAATTCTTTCTATAGAAAGGAAGCATATTGAGCATATGACTTTTTCCATATATTTTTTATAAATGGCAATGAACTCAGGAGACATCGACAGACATTTAATATTTATGCATCACAGGAGAAGATCTAGTGGTACATATTTTGATTCAATTTTATAATGAAAATATTTCTCAAAAATGAGATTAACAGAATAAACTCTAGCACGTGAATAACTAAAATATTCAGCTTCAAAATTAGAGTTTAGTTATGTTCAGTGACCCATTGATAGGTTTCATATACATCACTGATCAAAATTCTAAGTTGGTATAGAGAAGAAAACTCTGATTGTGTACATTATGCTGGCTTGAGCATAATTTGTATAAAATGTACAGTGTATTGTATTGAAACTATCTTTATGATGAATACTACTATTAACGTAAAATAATGAACCACTTATATAAAACATAAGCCATGAACTACACACATTTTAAAATAAATGAAACACCACAGTGGCTCTAAATAGATGTACTGAAATGTGAACTGAATTGGTACCTATATATACACATGTTCTTTGCCAAAATGCAGCAACATACCATGAGACAATATTTGATGAGGAATAATAAGGAAACCTCCAGATTTTGAATTTTAAAACAATCTTATATTTCTCATAGTGCTTAAACATTACATTTTATTTTACAGGAATATTTAAAAATCAAACCTAAATTTTCCTTTACTATGATAGAAATAGATAAGAATTTGCTTTTATTTCTAGTGGTTGAAATTTGAAACTGTGGTAGTGTGAACACTTATACTAAGTGACCTAATTGTCTCTCTATATTTAGTAAGGGTGTTGAAAAGACTTTTTCACTCATTGATAAGCAAGTTTCAATCCATATAACTGCAAAGATTGGATATAGAATAAGGGATTGGTGGGAGGGAGGGAATCTCCCAAAGAAGAAAAAAATAAAATAGATAATTATGGGTAGGTGAGAAGGGGTAAGGTAGGTCTGGAATGTGGGAATGAAACAGTTGGCAAGGGAGGATATACAGGGGGAAATAGGTAACACTAAGGGCATTGGAATAGTCATATGGAAACAATACAGTAAAATATTCCTAAATTATATACATACATGAAGGTGATCCAAATGGAATCAGCAAACAATGAGGAAGCCAGAATCTCAACTGGATGTCTCTTACCACTAAATGTAACCTTCAGTTCTGGGGTTAGGCTACATTAACAGAGTTGTTGGTCAAAGAGACTCTATTGGAACTAACCTAACAAGCAAGACTATTGCTAAGTCCATCTGATACTCCCCATAAGCTGATGGTAAGCCCCACTACTTAAGACAGAACCTATACAACTCATTGAACAGAGAAGTTGACTGAGATTTCAACCCTATTGCACTACTATTCAATATGCAGAAAAGTACTTTGGATGCTTTGATTTAATTGGGAATCTATGTGTCTAAACACTGAAGGTCCTTGTCCCTAACTGATTTTTGCCCACTCAATAAATTATTAGCAGCCAATGACTGGGCAAAGAAGGGGAGATGGGGTGAGACCCTGTGGTTTGTGTGGGCTAGGAATTGAGAAAAAGGAGACAGAGAATTGCCATAAGTCAGAGGAGAAGGATGGGACATAGGCACTACAGGAGATAAATGCAGCCAGCCATGGCACTGGCCATTTCCCTGATTGGGTCTGGGGTAGCAGGGGAAGGTTTAGCAGTGCCCAGCCTTTAAGGTAGCCAAGGCATTTTAAAATTAACCAGTGTGTGTGTGTGTGTGTGTGTGTGTGTGTGTGTGTGTGTGTGTGTGTGTGTAAGTGTGTGTGTAAGTCTTGAATCCAGATAGCTCCTGGCCTTGTGTGCTTGAGTGACCCACGGGGAGCCAAAGCAGTGTACCCCTGTACCACTACAGTAATGTATGTGTAGATGGCCTAGGTCAGTCCCACGCAGGCTCCTTCTTTGGGGATTCAGTCTCTATGAGCCCAGATTAGTTGATTTCATGGGTTTTCTTGTGGTATCATTGATCCTTCTGGCTCCTACAATTCTTCCCCCTCTTCTGTAGGATTCTTCTAGTTGTGCTAATGCTTGTCTGTGCATTTCTGCATCTTTTCCCATCAGTTGCTGAATGAAGTCTCTTTACCAATAACTGAACTAGGTATCAATCTATGAATATAGCCAAACATAACCAAATATCATTAGGAATTATTTCATTTAATTTTACTTTGTTTTATTTATGTACATTTTGCTAGTCATGTTTGGTTCTATCCTTGAGCTATCCAATCTCTTTTTCTGGCCCATGAAGCAGTGTCAGTGTTGGGCTCCTTTTCATGCCATTGAGTCAATCTAGAAGAGTCATTGATTGGCCACTCCCACAATTTCTGTGCCCTTTGACCAGCATATCATGTAAGTTAATGTTTTGTGGCTGGTTTGGTGTCTCAATCCCTACATTAGAAGTCTTGCCTGATTACAGGAGATGGCCTGTTCAGGCTCCAAATCTTCCACACTAAGAGGCATAGCTAGGATTACCGTAATAGATTCCTAGGAGTTTCAGTGGATATTAGCCATAAAAGGATAACCATCCTACAATCCACAGACCCATAAAGGCTAAGTAATGAAGAGGACTCAAGGGGGACACATGTATCTCATTGTGAAGAGAAAATAGAATATATATGGAAATACTAGTGATGGGGCAACATAATTCCCATTTGTCTCCATTTAAGGACCAGGCCTGATTTCAAAAACAGGCTGTAAGATGCCAGCTTCAGGAATAGACCATAAGTCCCAGCAACTAGGTCATAAGTCACCAGCTCTAGGAACAGATCATAAAATCCAGAATAAGATCATAAAACCCTTTACCAAAAAAATATCCTGGGGATAAGAAATGGGGAAGTATCTTATCTCAGAAAGGGACAGCTGCACTAAGGAGCTCACATGGTTGAATGCTCATGACATAGGAATGCAAACCACTGACCACACATAATTGAACATTCATAACATAGGAATGTAGACCACTGATCACCTGTGACACCCTAGCACCCATCAATGAAATTTTAGATTACCTAATTCTTCTATAGAGTTCCCCCATTTCCCTATAAGAAAGCCTACAATCCTTTGTCTGGGTCACCATTTCAAAGAATGGTTGACCTTTGGATGATGGTTGGTTATGTAGAATAAGTGCTCTTTGCTTTTGCATGCTATCTGAGTCTCAGGTCTCCTTCAGCAATTTTCAGACACACTAATTATTAAGAGGGACTCTCAGGGAACATTCAACTCTTAAGTGTAGGTAGTATGTCTAGCAGTAGATGACCAACACAGAATGAACTTAAAAGCATCTTTGCACTTTCATTGTCTAATAATGCTGCATCACAGTACTTTTTAAACCTTACATATCATTTGCATACATGTTATGGCTTCTGTGTTTGAGATTTAATGGGTTTTTTTTTGTGTGCACATGTGTGTCTCTTTGTGTCAATGTACTTCTTGTGGTTTTGTTTCAATTCACATTTTTCTGAGTTTAATTTTATTGAATTTTATTTTAGTTTTATTCCTTAAATGTCTGTTGTTTTAAAGAGTGATAAAACATATGTGAAACCAGATAGGAAGGGATATGGAGAGTAACTGGGAGGAGTTGCTGGAGGAAAACCATAAGCAGAACAATTTTTTTAAAAATATCTATTTATGAGGCCTTTCCTGACAGAAAACTAGGTTGATTGTCTGCATATTTGACTTTTCCCTCTGTTGTTCATATCCTACCCCTTGTATGCAGGGGTATGAAGTTCTGCAGTAGAACATCAGCTATATCCATTCTTTTTACCTGACCATACTCCCAGTGAATTCACAAAGTTCAACACCTACTAACATTCCTTCATCTTCCAGACTTGCTTTATCCTAGCCTCAACCCTGACAGGCACTTTTACTAATCCACTGGTGATGTGCAAAGGACCAGCTTGGGCTCAGAGATGGGTTCTGAAAGAAGGGTGTTTTGGGGCATCAAAAGAAACGACTCAAAGTCAAATTGTGGATCCAACGTGATGACCTGTTGGATCTGCTTGATTCAGCTTTTCCAGTCTGTTTCTCTCTATGTTCTGTTGTCTCTCTGGAGAGTTTTCTGTATATATTCTGCTTGCTTCCCATTCTGAGAAATCACTCTGTCTAAGTCCTCTCTCTCTCTCTCTCTCTCTCTCTCTCTCTCTCTCTCTCTCTCTCTCTGTGTGTGTGTGTGTGTGTGTGTGTGTGTGTGTGTGTGTGTGTGTTCTCCAATCAGTTTTTCTCTCTATTTTTATCCTAAAAAATTTTCTGGATAGCTCATCTACTGTAGAACACAGGTCCAGTTTTTATTTTACATAGCAATCCAGTCATTTACTCCAGATTTCCTTTTGATTATCTTACTTATCAGCATCTTATGACTCCAGTCCTTTGATTCTTAAGAGAGGGCAAGCATATACTTTTTCTTAACATATCAAAAGAACTCAGAGATCTATCTGCTTTTGTTAAGCACAGACTACAAGGTAGCTGGGTAGGACCCTGGCCTGAAATTACCATTTCTACCCTGCCTAGGCGCAAACTTGCTCTGTCCTTGAATGACCTTGAATTCAGGAATCAGCCTGCATTTGTATCTGCCTGTCTTTGTATCTTTCTGACAAGCTGGCTCAGAGTGTATCCTACTTTTGTTCTTTTAGATTTATGAAGCCTCTCATAATTTATACTGAATCTTTATATTTTTGCACAAGTGACAAATTATATATTTTTGAACTCATGCATTTATAGCTCTTTCCCATAGCCTTAAGGGCTATCCTGAACATCCAAGTGTTTACCACTTTGCCTAGATATAGCCACACCTAACTCCTGGAGTCTTGCTGTTTCTAATTACGATAAAGTCATTAACATTACCAAGGAGGACATTCCTTTAAAAATGAATGTAAAATATGTGCATTATTATACAAACAAGACTTATGCCCACAGCCCACAGCAGCCATTTATACTCTTGGGTGGTCACATTCTGGCCCTGTCCCAGGGACAGGAACCTTGTAGTTTTGTCTTGCATAAAATCAGTAGGCTGCCTGAAGATTGTCTTCTCTTTCTAACTTCCCCAAGATCCAAATGCCCAAGTTCATCTCCAGCTCTGCAGCAGAAAATCTGTGAAGAGGTTAGTTCAGGAACTTTGGAAAGGTCATGCATGGGACACTTGCCAGATGGGAGAGGCTGATTAACATTCCTCAGATCATAGGGAAAAAAACCCACCTGCAAGTAGGGAAGGCCCAGAGCACATAGTCACATTCCACAGGAGAGATCAACCCTTGCTACCTACAGACAAGGAAAGTCCTTGTCACTTAATTCCCTAAAGACCAGTCAGTTTAAAAAGTCACACTACTCTGCCAATCACATTGTGCCTAATGGCTGCTGCCCTAAAGTCTGTATAAAAACTGGCCAAACAGGTTGCCCGGGGTTACCACCTCTCCTTCAGGTACAGGATGACACCATCCTATTGGAACAATAAATTCCTCTTGCTTTTTACATCTATTCCTGGCTCCGCGTGGTTCACTCAGGGGATCCCAGGTAAACTAAGGCTAGCCAGCATCTTAGAGTGGCTGCCTTCCTTGCCCCCCGCTTGCATGTCCTGTGGACCCCATAATCTCCCTCTCTGAATCTCTGCTTTGTCCCAGCCACCAACCACAGCAGGCAGCCCAACATCCACTCCTCCCATGAAAACAAGTAGGCAGAAGACTAATCAGTCCCTCTCTTTTGCTTCTCCAGTTCCAATCCCAAGAATTTCAGACCCAGCTCTGAAGCAGAAACCCTGCTGCTGACAATACCATCTTAGATAAGGACAAGTGAATCATAGGCAGAGTCAGTGACTTGTCCCCTGAACCTCCACCCAGCCGATACCCGATTCCTGGTTCTGAAGATATCTGTATTCCCCCTGAACACCCACACTCCATTGTCATTCCTTTCCCCACATCCTGCCTTTCTGTGTTTATAACCCCTGTGTGAATGAATTACAATTTGAGAAAAAATAAATTATATAAAAAAAAAGAAAACGCCAGTTGCAAATTGAATACCTGTGCCGGAATACTCTACTATAACCTGGTAAAATGTTCTTTTTTTTTAAGGTGTTGATTTAAAGGTTTTTTTTGTTTGTTGGTTTGTTTGTTTGTTTGTTTGTTTGTTTTAAAAAGAAACCCTGCTGCTATTTCCCTTTTCTATCTAACACCATCCACAAAAGATTCCCTAGTCTTCTTTCCCATACTTATCCTATCAGCCCAGCTTCTAACAATACTAGGCATTCACTACAAACACAAAGACAGGAGGAGAGAGAAACAGGTAAAGGAACTAAAGACCTTCATCATTTTCTTCTCTTTTCCATATCCAAAGCCACAGACTTCCCTATATGCTTTAACTGAAAAAGTCCTGCAACCACTACATCTTACAGATCCCGTAGACTGAACCTCCTCATAACTCTTCTCCCACTTATTGTTATATCCCAGCCACCAACTCCTGAATTCACTCTCTGCTAACCCTTAGACCACTTCTGCCAGGGAAGCAGGGAAGCTGTCTGTAGATCTTTCTGCTTCCTTCAGTTCCTTTAGACTCAACTCCTCAGGTTCATCCCTACTGTTATAAAAGACCCTCTGGGGTGACATGTCTTCACTGTGTCGCCGTAAACCACTTGAAGGAAACAAAATAAGCAGATTCTGGTAGAAACTTCTTCTCATCTTCCTCCTGTGAACCCATATTGCTATTCCTAATTGTCAGCTCCCAATACTCAGAAACACATTTTGCTTACTTTATGTATATGAGAACACGGTAGCTGTCTTCAGGAACACCAGAAGAGGATATCAAATCCCATTACAGATGGTGGTGAGTCACCACGTGGTTGCTGGGAATTGAACTCAGGACCTCTGGAAGAGTAATCAGTGCTCTTAAGCACTGAGCATCTTTCCAGGCCCAGAAACACATGTTCATAAATACTGGGCTCAAAAGAAATTTAGACCAGACAACACACAGCCATCACACAGTATAAAAATCTAGAGAGAAAATACCAACCAAGGAAATTCAGAAATTGCTACCTACATCTATAATAATCCCTATCTCAGCTGTCTAGACTCAAGCATACAAACATAATCAATAACAGCCTAATCATTATGTCTGCACTAGAGCCCATCTGTCCAACCACAGAAGGTACTGAATATATCAGCATAGTTGAAGCACAAAGAAAAGACCTAAAAAAATGCCTATATGAAGATAATGGAAGTTTTTGAAGAAGGAAATGAATAAATCCTTTAAAACAAGCCAGAAAACCACAATCAGAGTAAATGAATAAATCTCTTTAAAAAATCCAAGAAATCATAAGCAATGGAAGGAAATTAACAAAACTCTTCAAGACCTAAAAGTGAAATCAAAAAAGAAAATCTAAACAGAAAGAATCATGAAAATGAAAATTTTAGGAATTCAAACAGGAACTACAGAAGCTAGCTTCACTCACAGAATACAAGTTATGGAACAGAGAACCTTAAGCATTGAAGAAAGAATATAAGAACTGGGTATTTTGATCAAAGACAACATTAAATTAAAAAAAAAGTCCTGATACAAAATATCTTGAAAGTCTCAGACACTAGGAGGAGACCAAATCTATGAATAATAGAAATCAAAGAAGGAGAAGAATCTCACCACAGAAGCTCAGAAATATATCTAACTTTGAGACCTAAATGAGAAACATAAGCTTAAGCAAAGGACAAAGTCCCAGAGTGAAACACATCCAGCCAGCTGTAGCTGCTGGGGCTCACTGGTCCTACAACATTCCTTTAGAAAATGTTTCCTAGCAACTCTGGGAGTCAAAATTTTCAAAGGGTACTAGTTAATTACTCCTCTTAAACTGTGACCAGATGTTCTCCATAAACCTCTTAATAACCCCACTTGCCATTGTTTTTCTTAAAAAATCCCCTTCTCCTGTCACGCACTGCTCGAGCCTAGGGTTTGCAGGCGGGTGTGTTGGCACTAGCAGAAGCGCATCAAGACCCGGGAGAGCAGCTGGCGGAACCACCACAGGGCACTGAGGGCGGTGGCTGCACAGCCTGAGGCGCAAGGAGGCAGGCGTGGGAAACGGCGGTCACAGGCTGCCCTGGCAAGAGGAGGAGCGCGGTGGCGGTTGGCATCCACTCGAGGCCGAGCCCCAGGGGCTGGCAGATGGACTCTGTCGGCCCAGGGCCCTTGGTAGCTGGCGGGACAATGGGGCTCATTCTCCATGGCGGCCTCTGGTCGGCTAGAGACCCACAGAGGTGGGGGTGGCGGCAGCGGTGATGAGGGAGAGCGCAGCTGTGAGCTAGGGCACAGCACGCTTTTCAGTCACGCGGAGCAGGACCTCTGTCCCAGCCTCCAAATGTGGGAGAGTGTTACTGGCTCTTTCAGTTCCCTCTTTCCAGGGGTAGCTCGTAAGAGCCCACAGAAGAAAAGTGTTACAGCTCTCTCAATTTGCTCTGCTCACTGAGAGGAGAGGAGAGAGGAGAGTTGTCCTTTGAAATGCGCAGGATAGCCGGAGGCACTCCGACAGCGGGAGGTCTTACACCACACAGCGCACTTTACTTTGAGCTCTGGGGATATATATACAGTTTTGGGGGGAGAACAGGTAACCTCTATTGGTTTGGTTTGAGGGCTTGGAGATGCCTTATTTGCATGGAAGTGTTATTCCTACGTGGTAAAGGCCATGGACCTCTTTGTGGGAAGCGGAAGCTAAGAGAGCCATATATGGCTTGGGAAGTCCTGAAGCAACCTTCCGTCCTGCTGGCCCTCTTCAGACCAAGGTTTCCAGGGCTTCAAGGATTTCTACCAAGCTTTCTGGCTTTTCTCATAGCCTACTGCCCCACATTCTCCTAGATCTCTTGGTCACTTTTCCTATCTGGTTGCATCAGGAAGGCTTGTGGACCAAGCTCTAGAGCTTGAATAGGGACTCCCATGTGCTTGCATCAGAGTTGTGGTTACCAGTGTTTTCTTTGTGGTTTTTACAATCTGGAAACAACAAAACAATTATAGAAAAAAAAATTTTTGAACAAAGACTGATATACCTGTAAAGGTACAGCATATAGAACATCAAATGGATTAGAATAAAAAAGATAGTCTCCTTGCTACAGGAGAAAAAACATTAACATATAAAACAAAGAAGAAATATTAAAAGCTAAAGGGTGAAAAGACAGAGGAACATATAAAAGTTGTTTATTACGATTACAACTGGCTTCACAGGGAGACAGAGAGCCTGGACCAATGTGCAGCAGACTCTAAGAGGACAGAGATGCAAGCCTAGACTACTATGCCCAGAAAACCTTTCAATTATCTCATCATAGATGAAAAACTAAGATATTCTAAAATAAAATCAAAATTAAACAATATCAATCTGTAAATTCACTCCTACAGAAGGTACTAGAAGGAAAAGTCCAACCTAAGAAGGTTAGTTAAACCTATGAAAATATAGGGAATAAATAATCTCAGACTAAAATAAATAAAAGAAAGAAAAACACAAATACATGCAAGCACAGACCATGACCACTACCATCACCACCAACAACAAAATAACAGGTATCAACAACAGTCATTGATCATTGATATCTCTCAATATCATAGTCTCAGTTCCACAATTAAAAAACACAAAATAGCAGAATGGATTCAAGGCATGAGCCATCTTTTAGATGCATCAAAGAAAGAACACTCAGTATCAAGACAAACATTATATCACGGTTAAAGGTTGTAAAACATTACACCAAGCAAATGAACATAAGAAGGAAGCTGCTGTAGCCATATTAATACCTAAGAAAATAAGCTTCAAACCAAACTCATCTTAAGCTAGGAAAAGACAACATATACATATTAAGAGAAATATATACCAAGATGATATTTCAACTCTTAACATCACATCTATGCTCCAAACACAAGGGTACTACTTTTGTAAAAGAACCATTACTACAACATCAGTCACATAGTGACACACATCTCTCAAAGCTGGGTAACTTCTGTACCCCACTGACACCAATTGTCATCTCAGTAAGACAAAAATGAAACATAGAAATATTTGATGGAGCTAATAGAATTATAAGCCAAAGAACCTAACAAACATTTACAGAACATTTTACCCAAACACAAAGAATGTAGTTTCTTCAATGCATGTAATGAATACTTTTCCAAGATTGACCACATACTTGGTCACAAAGAAAGTCTCAATAAATAAAAAAAAATTGAAATAATTCATAGAATCCTATCAAAACATCAGATTTAAGCTAGATATCAAAAGCACCAGAAACAACAGAAAGCATACAAACTTGTGGAAACCAAACAATGGGGCAAACAAAAATAAGAAAGAAAGACTTTCTAGAATTCAGTGAAAACACAGCATATCCCAGTGTATGTGACACTGTGAAGACTGTTCTAAGCGGCAAGTTCATAGCACTGTGTGCCTTCATTTAAAAAAAAAGCACTGGAGCAATCTCATATTAAGAATTTAACACCACACCTGAAAGCTCTATAATAATCACAGCCAAGAGAAGTAGACCTCAAGAAATAGCCAAAATCAAGGCTAAAATCAATAAAACAGAAACAAAGAGAACAATACAAAGATTAAATGCAACAATGAGATGGTTCTTTCAGAAAATTCAACAAGATACACAAATTCTTATCCAAACACCTAAAGGTAGAAGAAGAATTTCCTAACTTACAAAATCAGAAACATAAAAAGGGGGGGGGCATAACAATAGACCCTGAAGAAATCCCAAGAATCATTCAGATAGACATTAAAAGCCTATACTCCTTAAAAAAATGGAAAACCTAAATTATATGGATTATTTTCTAGATAATTACCAAAGTTAAATAAGATCATATAAACAATTTAAAACAGTTTAAGTAGACTTATACCCTTACTGCAATAGACAGACTTAATAAAAGTCCTCCAAACCAAAACCATCCAGGGTTTTATGGTTTTAGTGAATAATTCTACCAGGTCTTCAAAGAGGAGCTAATGTCAATACTTCTAAAATTCATTTTATGAGAATACAGTTACCCCAGTACCTAAACCACATAAGCATTCAACAATAAAAGAGAATTATAGACCAATTTCCTTTATAAATGTAGATGCAAATATATTCCATTAAATATTTGCAAACCTAATCCAAGAACACATTAATAAAATCTGCCACAATAAAATCGAATTCCTCCCAGAGATGGAAGGATGGTTCAATAATAAAAATCAATAAATATAGTCCAGTATACAAACAAATTGAAAGAAAAAAATGGTCAGCTCATTAGATACACAAAATACCTTTGAAAAAATCTAATATTCCTTCATGATAAACCTCCCATAGAGATTAGGGGAAAAAGGGACATAACTAGACATTATAAAGACAGTTTAAAACAACATATAGTCAATATCAATTTAAATGGAGAAAATATCAAAGCAATTCTACTAATTTCAGGAAAAAGACAAAGTTTAACAGAAGACCTAAAGTGTAGGCAGTGAGATCAATAATTAACAAATGTCACCTCTTAAAACTCAAAAGCTTCTGCAAAGCAAAAGATAGTGTGATTTGGACAAAGGAACAACCTACAGAATGGAAAAAAATTACCAACTCCACACATGATAAAGGACTAATTTTCATAATATATAAAGAACTCAAGAATATCAAACATCAAAAAAATGAAACAATTCTATTACAAAATAGGGTAAAGATCTACACATAGAATTCTCAGTAGAGGAAATTCAAATGGCTGAGAAACACTAAAAACATGGTCCTCATCCTTAGCCATTAGAAAAATGCAAATCAAGAGTACTTTGAGTTTTCATCTTACACCTGTCTGAATAGTAATGATCAATATCTCATGTCAGTGATATCTCATGTTGGGAAGATGTGGAATAAGGGAGGCATTCCTCCATTAGTGATAGGAGTGTTATACAGCCACTGTAGAAATCAATATTTCAGTTCCTCAGATAACTAGTAATTAATCTACCTCAAGATCCAGCTATCCAATTCTTGGGCTTATACCCAAGTGATGCTTTATCCTATCACAAGGACTCTCACTCAACAAAGCCTACTACTGCTCTATTCCTAACATCCAGGACATGGAAACTACCTAGATTCCCATCAACAGAAGAATGGATACAGCAACTGTGGTACACTTAAACAATACTGTATTTCTCAGCTTTTTAAGAAATAATGACATCATTAATTTTCAGACAAATGGATGGAAGTATAAAACATCACCCTGAGTGAGGTAACCCAGTCCTGGAAAAGATAAATATGATACATATTTACTTATATGTGTATATTAGCCATTAAACAAATCATAACCAAGCTATAATTTGTAGAGCAGGAGAAGTTAGGTAATAAATCAGGTATTAGGAGGCACACATGAATATCCCTGGGAGGGGGAATAAAATAGATTTTATGGATTGGGCGTTGGTGATGATGGGGACAGGGTGATCTGGTTGGGATGGGGTGGAAAGATAGAGGGAGAAAATGTGGGCAGAGTCAGTGGAACTCAGTGATGTTTCAAGGATGATATGGAAATTTAATGTGGTGGAACATTCCTTGAGTTTTTGAGGGTTATTTTAAAGAGATTACCTAATAATAAAGGATAAGGCATCTCAACTGCCCACCTCTTGTTACAAAACAAGATTTTCAGTAATAGAACTAGGCTGCATTCAATTGAGTTGCTGGCTAAGGAGATTCCATTGAAATTCTCAAACGACTTAGTTGGTTACTATGACAATGTATTGCTTTTTGCAAACTGAGAGCTTGGACACATTGATTAACATCCACACAATTCATTGAAAATGATGAAGTGGAGCTAGCGCTTACTTGAAGCTTTCACCTCTATGTTCTACTTTGGTGTAGAAAGGTACCCTGCATGCTACCAAAGGAGAAATTTAAATACCAACTAAACCACAAACCTTCAGTCTACAATCTGTCCTGCCTAGAAAATATGCTAGAGCAATGGTAACATAGGACTTGTGAGAGTACCCAACCAATGTCTGATTTGACTTATAGCACACTCCATGAAATGTAGCTCATACCAGACACTGCTTGGGTAATCGAGGAGCAGAGACCAGATAGGCCAGAGATGTAGTATAAAGCCAAGCACTTGGTTTTTTTGGTTTTTGTTTTTGTTGTTGTTGCTGCTGCTGATGATGTTATTGTTGTTGTTATTGTTGTTGTTTTTGTTGTTAGTTTGGTTTGGTTAGTTTTGTTGTTGTTTTCTTTTTATTAATAAAATGATTCCTAATGATATTCTACTATAGTTAGCAATAATTAAGAAGCTTCCTCTAGTAGCAGATGGAAACAGAAGCAGAGACACATACCAGATATTACACAGAAAGGAAGTCCTTGAAACATGCAGCTTTAAATGGGATGTCTTCATCAAATGTCTCCCTACAGATCTCAGGAAATCACACAGAAAAGGAGACAGAAAGAGTGTAAAAGGCAGGAGTATGAAGGACACAAAGATAACAAGGCCCTCTTAATTTACTAAGGAAGGTTCATATAAACTTACAGAGACTGAAGCAGCAAATAGAAGGCCTACATATGTCAGCACCAGGTCCTCTTCATACATATTATAGCTTTTAGCTTAGTATTTTTGTGGGACTCCTGAGTGTGAGAATAAGGACGTTTAATTATTTTTCCTTGTCTTGATACGCTCCTTTATTTTGGTTTGTTTTACCCAAATTAGATATGATATCTTATTTACTCGTATTATATTATGTTTGGTTGTTTTCTCTTAGAACCATTCCCCCCCACACACACACACAAAACAAAACAAAACAACAAAAACAAAAACCAAAAAAAACAAGAGGCAGAAAGGAAGTGGATCAGAAAGAGAGGGAAAATCAGGGAGAAATTGGAAGCAATAGAAAGAGGAAAAACTATAATTAGAAATATTATATGAGAAGAAAATCCATTTTCACCAAAACTATAAAAAAAAGTATTTAAAAACTAAAAAGAAAAATATTTGTATCAATAGAAGAAAATGAATGAAACAAATTTTAAAAAATTACAAGTCCTTTAGATTTGTTAATCTAAATCTTTTGTACTAGGTTTTTTCCATTTATTTATTTATTTATTTATTTATTTCCCAATATCAGTCCCCCCAAACACAGCTATTCCCATGATGTCCTCTCCCCTTTTCCTATGAAAGGGGGAGCCCATCCTCAGGTATCAACCCATCACATAAAGAATTGTTCAACATCCTTAGTCATCAGGGAAATGCAAATCAAAACGACACTGAGACTACACTTTACAGGAATCAGAATGGCTAAGATCAAAAACTCAAGCAACAGTACATGCTGGTGAGGATATGGAGAAAGAATAACATACCTCCACTGCTCATGGAATTGCAAACTGGCACAACCACTCTGGAAATCAATCTGGCACTTCCTCAGAAAATAAGAAATAGTTCTATCTGAAGACCCAGCTATACCACTCCTGGAAATATACCAAAAAGATACTCTAACATACTATAAGGACACAGACTCCACTATGTTCACAGCAGCCTTATTTGTAATAGCCCAAAGCTGGAAACAACCTAGATGTCCCTCAACTGAAGAATGGATTCTGAAAGTGTGGTTCTTTTATGCTATACAATACTATTCAGCTATGAAAAATAAGGACATCATGATTTTTGCAGGCAGAACTAGAAAATATCAGTTTGAGTGAGGTTAACACAGACCCAAAAGCACATACATGATATGTACTCACTCATAAGTGGATATTAGCCAAAAATTTTCAAATACTCATGATATACCTCACAGGAAGCTTTCACAAGATGAAAGGCACCAGTGTGGATACCTCAAACCCATGTAAAAGGCAGAACAAAATAATTATAGGAAGCAGAGGAAGAGAGGAACCTGAGTGGTAGAGGAGAAGGAGCAAGGGGAGAAAGATCAGGTATGGGACAAATAGGAGAAATCCACAGAGGGCCAGGAGAATGAATGGGAATATGCAGCAGGAGTCAGGTGGGGATGGGGGACAGGGGTATCTCTAGAGAGTCTCAGAGACCTGGGACATAAGAGGCTACCAGGATTCAATGGGGATGCCCAACAGTGGTAAGATGAAACCTGAAGAGACCACCTCCAGGAGGTAGACCTGGCCCACAATAGAGGCAGGGGGCCACCCACACATCTTCAAAATTTTAAACCCAGGATTGTTCCTGTCTGAAAAAAAAAAATGAAGGGGCAAAATTGGAGCAGAGACCAAAAGAAAGGCCACCCAGTGACCAGCCTAACTTGGAATTCACTCCCATGCCCTCACACCAAACCCTGAAACTATTTTTCAGATTCCATATTGTGCTTGGAGACAGGGGTCTGGCATGATTGTTCTCTGAGAGGCTCTACCAGCAACTGACAAAAGACAAATGCAGAAACTTACATCCAACCATTGGTTTGAGGTGGGAACCCTTATGCAAGAGTTTGAGGAAGGACTGACAGAGCTGAGGGGAATTGCATCCCCATAGGTAGACAAACAGTGTCAACTAGCTGGAACCCTCAGAACTCCCGGAGACTAAGCCAAAAACCAAGGAGCACATATAGGCTGCTACAGGGCCCCAGGCACTTGTGTTGCAGTGTACTGTCTTGTATGGTCTCAGTGGAAGAGGAGAAGCTTTATCCTGTGGAAAGCTGATGCCTCAGGGAAGAGGGATGCTGTTGGGGGTAACTTTGGGGGAGGGATGAGCAGGTGGGGGAACCCCTCTCTGAGGTGGGGAGATGGATGAAAGGATGGGGTGAAGAACTAGGAAGGGGGAAACAGGAGGAAGAACAGCTTTTGAATGTAAATTAATAAAATATTTTAATAATAATAATAATAATAGCAGTAGTAATAGACATCTGCACAGACCTCTTTGGCTTTTAAAGTATCTACTGAGAAGCATGGTGTAGTTTTAATAGGTCCTCCTTAATATGTTACTGGGCTTTTATCTCTTGCAACTCTTAATATTCTTTGTTCTGTACATTTAGTGATATAATTATTATGTGGCAGAGAATTTTCTTTTCTGGTCAACTCTGTTTTGTGTTCTGTAAGGTTCTTGTAAGTTTATAGACTTCTTGTAAGATAAGTTTATCTTTCATTAGGTTAGGAAAATTTTATTCTTTGACTCTGTTGAAGATACGTTCTGGACCTTTGAGTTGGGATTGTTCTTCTATTCCAATTATTCTTAGGTTTGCTTTTTCCATAATGTTCAAAATTTCCTGGAAGTTTTATGTTAGAAACGTTTTTAACTTTAGCATTTTCTGTTTCTTCTTGTTATTTTTTTCTGCCTGAGATTTTCTCTGCCATCTCTTGTATTCTGTTGGTGATGCTTGTGTCTGTAGATCTCTTTCCTAGGTTGTCCATCCCCAAGATTGCCTCAGATTGCGTTTGCTTTGTTGCTTTTATTTCCATTTTCAGGTTATGAACAGTATTATGCATTTCTTTCACCTGTTTGATTGTATTTTTTTGTATTTCTTTTAGGAATTTATTTATTTCATCTTTAAAGGCCTCTATCATTGAAATTAAATTTAAGACCATTTTCTTGTGATTCAGATTTGTTAGGGTATTCAGGACTTTCTGTAAGAGGATAGCTGGGTTCTGGTGGTGTCATATTGCCCTGGCTTTTGTGAACTCTGATCTTAATCTGGCTTTAGCAATGTGGTTGTCTCTAATGTTAGCAGGCCTGGTAGTTCTTGATGGGAGCAGAACTCTGGGGATGCAAATAGGGCTGGTAGTCCCTAAGATCAGCAGATCTCTGTGATTGCAGGTTGAGCTGTTTGTCTTTAATGGCTTCAGGCTGCTGAGTATCCTGGGAGAGGATAGGGCCTCCAGAGAAACAAGTAGAGCCATCGGTCTCTGATGCTTGCAGGCCTCTGTTTGTCCTTGGTAGTAGCAGACCTCCAGGGATTCAGGCAAAGTTGTGGTCTGGGAAATGGAGTGCAGAGGAGAGAGGGCAGGGCTTGCTACTAATGGTTTTCCCTAGAGGAGAAAGCAGGCAGAGGATTGAGGTAGGGTCTCACCTGGTCATCACTGATGGCTGCAGGCATCTGGAATTGTGCTTATGTGTGTGAACATGATCAAGAGCAGAGGGAAAATAAAAAGAAATAGAAATTATGCAAATGCAGTATAGTCATGTACAGAATACTCAAATTAAAGAACAAAACTGTCTTCCTTCATTAAAAACATCTTTTAAAATGGGGATGTTAAAAAGTTAATACAGTAGTTGCTTCCATAGATTAAATTTAGAAATTTCAAAGTACTTTAGGTATATTATAAAATTATCTAGATCATTGCCAGTGAAAATAATTAGTAATGGACTTGTAAAGTAATATGAAATGTCCATTTGACATCTATGTTTCCCAAATTAACTCATGAGAATATATAACAGTGGTATGTCACAATGTTTCGCCAGGTAAAGAAGTTTTCCACCAAGCCCAATCACCTGAGTTTGATTCCTGAAACCCACAGCGTATAAGGAGAGAGCACACTCTGTTAAATTGTCATCTATTTTTCACACTGTGCTATGGGAAAATGCATGTATTTAACACTAACATTAAGCTTTACAAATGCTTCCTAATAAAAATACCTTGTTATCTTTCTTTGATTTGTTGCCATGTAATACTTAGAAATTTCACATATATATTGTAGAGACACTAAGAAAACTAAGTGAAAAGTGGTTAAATTTTTAAATGTAACATTGACAAGAAAATTATAATTACATAATCACTACCAGATTTTCAAAGGGAATTTAAAATTTCAGCATGTTCTATGTATTACAAACATTTATGGGCTTTATTTTCCTATTTCCTTTTCTTAGTACTATGTTTTTAGTGACTCTTTGAGAACTTCATAAATTCATGGATTATACTCACTATCTATACCTCTCTCAATGCCTGTCAGATTCAAGCTCTCTTAACTACCCAGAGAACAAAAATGTGGGTAGGGAAGGAAGTGAGGAAGAATCCGACAGAGTTGGAGGAAGGAACTGCTTCTGATCAAATCTCATTGTGTGAAATTCTCATGGAATATTAAGAATCAATATTAAAAACAATATTATTTGTGCTGTCTGTTTGATCTTGAAACTCATAGGTTATATGATATTTAGTGACTTGCTCATTTTTCAGTATACAGATTGCTCATCTCTGAATATGGAAAATGTAATCATTATGGAGATGGTTATGAAGAATGTATAGTATGCATTTATAATGACTTATTACACATGAGGTATAAAAATGTTAGCCTTTATAAGCAAGAGCTTTTCTTAAAATAAGAAGAAATAGTATCACAATTTCTGAAGAGAAAATACTGACATGTTGGCTTATTTTTGGAATATATAGAGACTTGGATTGGGACTAATTGACAAAGATGGAAGCTCATGAGTAAGGGTACAACTGTCACTACCTACTAGTATTTCTCAAGCACAATGTTCACTTTTGCATAACTGTCACCATTTCTCATTTCTTTTTTGTTTGATTGTTTGTTTATTTTTTTAAATCAAATAATAATTTTTACTTATTCATACAGGGGTTATAAACACAAAAATGCAGGGAATGGGGAAGGGAATGACACCAAAGTGTGGGTGTTCAGGGAGAATACAGATATCTTTCAGGACAGGGTATGGGCTAGGTGAAGGTTCAGGGGACAGGTCACTATGACTTTGCCTATGATTCACTTGTCCTTATCTAAGTTGGTTTTATCTGCCAAGGCTACATATTTACAAGGTCTATAACTACTCAAGTTAGTAAATTTCCACAAAAGCTGCTTGTTTACAATAGCTTATAACCATTTGTTTCAATGTTTATTACACATTTTTTTTTATGGTTATTTTATTTATTTCGATTTCAAATATTATTCCCTTTTCTGGTTTCCCCTCCAGAAATCCATTATTCTCCCTCACCCTGCTTCTATGAGCATGCTCACACACCTTCCTATCCACTCTTGCCTCCTCATCCTGGCATTTCCTTAAATTGGGCCATCAAGCCTTCCCAGTACCAAGGGCCTCTCCTCCCATTGATGTCCAACAAAGTCATCCTCATCTACATATGCAGCTGGAGCCACGGGTCACTCCATGTGTTACACTTTGGTTGGCAGCTTAGCCGCTAGGAGCTCTGGTTGGTTGATATTGTCGTTCTTCCTATGGAGTTGCAAACCCCTTCAGCTCCTTCAGTTATTTCTCTAACTCCTCCATTGGGGACCCTGTGCTCAATCTAATGGTTGGCTGCAAGTTTCTGCCTCTGTATTTGCCAGGCTCTGGCAGAGCTTCTGAGGAGATACCTATAACAGGCTCATGTCTACAAGCACTTCTTGGCTTCCTCAAAAGTGTCTGAGTTTGATGTCTGTGTATGGGATGGATCACCAGGTGGGGCAGTCTCTGGATGACCTTTCCCTCAGTATCTACTCTATACTTTGTCTCCGTATGTCCTCTCTTCAGTATTTTGTTCCTCCTTTTAAGAAGAACCGAAGCACCCACACTTTGGTCTTCCTTCTTCTTGAGCTTCACGTTGTTTGTGAATGGTACCCAGGAGTGGTATAGCTGTGTTCTAAGATAGTACTATGTCCGGTTTTCTGAGGGAACACCAGAGAGATTTCATAGTGGTTCTTCCAGCTTGCAACCCCACCAACAATAAAGAAGTGTTTCTCTTTCTCTTCATCCTTGCCAGCATATGCTCTCACCAGAGTTTTTTATGTTAGCTATTCTAACTGGTGTGAGATGGATTCCAAGGGTTGTTTTGATATGCATTTCCCTGATGACTAAGGATGTTGAACGTTTCTTTAGATGTTTCTTAGCTATTCTACATTCCTCAGTTGAGAGTTCTTTATTTAGCTCTGTACCCCATTTTTAACAGAGCTATTTGGTTCTCTGTAGTCTGACTTCTTGAGCTCTTTGTATATATTGGATATTAGTTAGGCGTCTATCAGATGTAGGGTTGGTAAAGATCTTATCCCAGTCTGCTGGTTGCCGATTTGTCCTATTGACAGTGTTCTTTGCCATACAGAAGGTTTGCAGTTTTACAATGTCCCATTTGTCTACTGTTGATCTTAGAACATAAGCCATTGGTGTTCTGTTCAGGAAATTTTCCCTTGTACCCAGGTATTTGAACCTTTTCTGCACTTTTTTCTTCTATTAGTTTCAGTGTATTTGGTTTTATGTGGAGGTCCTTGTGACACTTAGACTTGAGCCTTATACAAGGAGATAACAATGGATTGATTTTCATTCTTCTATATGCTGACCTCCAGTTGAGCCAGCACCATTTGTTGAAAATTCTATCTTTTTTCCAGTGGAAAAATCTTTGTAACTTTATGAAGAATTGAGTTGGAATTTTGATGAGGATTGCATTGAATCTGTTGATTGCTTTCAGCAAGATGGCCATTTTTACTATATTAATCTTGCCAATTCATTAACATGAGTATTTGTTCCATATTCTGGTATCTTCTTTGATATTTTTCTTAAGAGTATTGAAGTTTTTGTGATACAGATTTTTCACTTTCTAGGTTAGAGTCACACCAAGGTATTTTATATTATTTGTGACTATTGTGAAGGGTGTCTTTTCTCTAATTTCTTTCTCAGCCTGTTTATCCTTTGAATAGAGGAAGGCTAATGACTTATTTGAGTTAATTTTATAACCAGCCACTTTGCAGAAGTTGTTTACCAAGTGTAGGAGGTCTCTGGTAAAATTTTTGTGGTCACTTATATATACTATTATATCGTCTGCAAATAGTGATTTTTTTTTTACTTCTTTCTTTCCAATTTGTATCCCTTTGACTTCCATTTGTCGTCTAATTGCTCTGGTTAGGACTTTTAGTACTATATTATATAGGTAGGGAGAAAGTGGTCAGCCTTGTCTAGGCCTTGATTTTAGTGGGAGTTATTTGATATTAGAATAGCTACTCCAGCTTGTTTTTTGGGACCATTTGCTTGGAAATTTTTCTCCAGCCTTTTCTACTAATGTAGTGATGTCTTGGTCACTAAGGTGTGTTTGTTGTATGCAACAAAATGTTGGGTCCTGTTTACATATCCAGTCTGTTAGTCTATGTCTTTTTATTGGGGAATTGAATCCATCGATGTTAAGAGATGTTAAGGAAAAGTGATTATTGCTTCTTGTTATTTTTGTTGTTAGAGGTAGAATCATGTTTGTGTGACTATCTTGTTTTGGGTTTGTTGAAAGAAGATTACATTCTAGATTTTTCTAAATTGTAGTTTCCCTTCTTGTGTTGGAGTTTTCTATCTATTACCTTTGGTAGGGCTGTATTTGTGGAAAGATATTGTGTAAATTTGTTTTTTCCATGGAATATTTTGGTTTCTCCATACATACTAATTGAGAGTTTTGCTGGGTAAAGTAGCCTGGGCTGACATTTGTGTTCTCTTAGCATCTGCATGGCATCTGCCCAGGATCTTCTAGCTTTTGTAGTCTCTGATGAGAAATCTGATGTAATTTTGATAGGTCTGCCTTTATATGTTACTTGACATTTTCCACTTACTGGTTTTAATATTCTTTCTTTGTTTTGTACATTTGGTGTTTTGATTGTTTTGTGATGGGAGGAATTTCTTTTCTGGTCCAGTCTATTTAGAGTTCTGTAGGCTTCTTGTATGTTCATAGGCATCTCTTTCTTTAAGTTAGAGAAATTTTCTTCTGTAATTTTTTGAAAGTATTTACTGGCCTATAATGTTGGTAATCTTTACTCTTCTCTATGCTTATTATTTTTAGATTTGGTATTCTCATTGTATCCTGGATTTCCTGGATGTTTTGGGTTAGGAGCTTTTAGGATTTTGCATTTTCTTTGACTGTTGTGCTAATGTTTATGGTATCTTCTACACCTGAGATTCTCTCTTCTATCTCTTGTATTCTGTTGGTGATGCTTTCATCTATGACCCCTGATCTCTTTCATAGGTTTTCTATCTCCAGGGTTGTTTCCCTTTGAGATTTCTTTATTGTTTTTATTTCCAATTTTAGATCCTGGATGGTGTTGTTCAATTACTTCACCTGTTTGGTTGTGTTTTCCTGTAGTTCTTTAAGGGATTTTTTTTTTGTTTGTTTCTTCTTTAAAGCTTCTACCTGTTTACCTGTGTTTTCCTGTAGTTCTTTAAGGGAGTTATTTATGTTTTTCTTAAAGTCCTCTATCATAATTATGAGATGTGATTTTTAATCTGAATATTGTTTTTTGGTTTGTTTTGGGGTACCCAGGACTTGCCTTGGTGAGAGAACTGCGTTCTGGCGATGCCAAGTAACTTTGGTTTCTGCTGCTTTGGTTCTTGAGCTTGCCTCTCACCATCTGGTTATCTCTGGTGTTAGTTGGATTTGCTGTCCCTGACTGGAGCTTGTCTGTCCTATGGGCTTGTGAGCCTGTGATCTTAGGTGTGTCATCAATCCTGGAGATACCAGATCTCTCCTGGGTAGGGTTTGAGTGCAGAGGGCTGTTGTCCAGCCTTAGTAACAGGGCACAGATAGAGATTGGAAGGATCCTGTCCACAATTGCTCTGCTGTTTCTGTGCCCTTTGCGCTCCTGGTGGGTCCCTCTTTGGACAGTTATTGGAGCAAATGTGGTGATCTCATCTCTGGGTTTAGGAGTGAGAACACTCCTGAGAGATCAGCTCTGTTCTGGCAGGATTTGGGTGCTGAGGGCTGTGGCACAGCTTTAGCTTCAGGGTGCAGATGGAAACTGGAAGGATCCTGTCCCCTAATTGCACCTTTTATACATTGAGTATCTTTTTACCCTTTCACTTAGTCTTGTCCATCCTGTAAAATGTCACCTGTGTCTGTTTACCTAATAACAGTCTGCACTTCTCTTATTATTATTCAAGCAGGTTTCCATTTCATTTTCAGGAATATTTTCTGTGTTACCTTCTCCTATCTGGGTGCTGCCTGGCTACTTTCTTCTGTGTAGGAAAGACTGTCCTTCTGAAACAGGTGACAAATGACAAGTGCTCTATTTCCATGATCCATTGCTTTGATTTTCATCAGTGTTCCCAAATGCCCAGTCCCATTGATAGGAAGAACAAAATTCATGGGTTTTAAAAGTCTGTCTACTGAACTACGGAAAATACCTGCTTTCCTGCTCTCAGCTGAACGGGTATCACTGCTACCATGGTAGCTGGCTAGATTATACAGTAGTAATAATGTAGTGTGCCTGCCCATCAAGGCAGACTCCTGCTTCTCACCGCTGATATCACTTTTAGTAAGTGCCACATTCTTAGCGATGGTCACAGTACATCTCTCCAAAATACACATTTATAGAAATTGTACTTGTTTCAAATTGTTTGTTATAGATGTAAACTATTTCTGCCCTCCTGATATCTGACTAGATATGATCCACAGAATTTAGCTGGTAGGGATGCGTTAGATATCGTACCATTATACTAGATATGAATTCTAGAAAGCAGAAAAAATTTAAAAGAAAATATAGATTTATAAAATTATCTTTCAATATAACATATTTATATATCAAATTGTAATAAATCACTATTTTACACTAATTATTTTAAAAATTTGTGTGTAAACTGTCACAAGATTATAAAAATAGCTATTTTTATAAAATTAATATGTGCATATGAGCATATTAGTAGAGTAGCTTCAAATTTCTTAAAATTATCCCTTATAAAACAATATACATGGATTTTTAAATTAGATATTTTCTTATCAATAATCATATATTATTATTATATTTTAAAAATGATGTGTGAATGCTTTTTATTATAGTTAACTTGCAGAAATTATTCAATTATGTTATTATAATTTCTTAAAGTTTTTCTTGGATATACCTATTGTTGTTTCCCATTCTACTCTGAGAAATGACATGTGTTAAGTCCTCTTTCCTATTTATATTTGTACTTTTCCAGTCTTGAGGCACAATTAGCAAAATCAATTTATATAATATTTTGTATTGGTATATGAATAAATTATAGAAGTCATTATAGTCAAAATAATTAAGTTATTTTAGTGGTTTTATTGAGATTATTTTAATCTACATTTAGCAAATTTTCATATATAATCCAATAATAAAGCTACAATTATCATGTACAGATTAAATGTCTAAAAGTCATTTGTCCTTCATAACTGAAGCATTGTACTTCTGCTATAAATCATGATTTATAAAATCATTTAGCAAATAAGCATTTAGTAAAATTTAGTAAATAAGCATTTTTCATACTAGAAATGCCAAAGATAACTGAAGGAACTGCTTGAAAACGTATTCCATCTCAAAAATCTTTCCTTTGCTGTTTGATGTCTTCTTTGAGAACCATAAAACAGAATTCTAACAAAAATTAATCCAGCTCTAGTTAAGAACTATACTTGCTCTTACAGTTCCATAAACTGTTATATTCAAAGTCAGAAAGGTATAGTCTTTTACTATAATACTATATTATTTAATTTGGGGGAGGTATAAGAAGACAAATTTTTGTGAATAGATACTATAATTTCTGTTAAAAATAAAATTAATTTGTAATTAAACATTAGTAAAGGCAATTCTATTTAAAGAAAAAGAAATGAATAAATGCCTAAATATCTGTTCATAAAGGAAATTCTACAGGAAATCTATTTCACATGGAAATTAAAAGAAAACAAAACTTCATATGCTGGAGATATTTCTTTCCTCTTTTATCTCCTTTGATTAGCCTTTTTGTATCTCTATCCAATCAGAATTGTTTCCATTGTTTAACATACTGGAAATCTACTTACATTCTTCTTTACATTTGTAATTCATATTAGCTGAACTTCAATTTGAGCAGATTTTTCAGAGTACTATAACATGGCCCTTGATGGTTGATATACATGAATTTCTTTTTATTTTATGAATTATAATGACTGCTTCTTAACTTTTAACTGAACAAGAAACATTTAAGGTATTGTAAATTTTCATTCTTTGAGTTCAGTGGAAACTTCTTTAAATTTTCATTTTTTGAGTTCAGTGTTAACTTTTTAAAATCAGCAATGTTTTTATTTGTTCTTTGAGTATTTCATAATTAAATTTCATTCTCTTTCTCCCTTTCTCTCTCTCTCTCTCTTGCACTGTTTTGTAATGCATGGAGTGTAGTTTACATTAGCTGGCTAGACTCAGGTCTTCCTGGAGGAAGCATATCAGTAAAGCAAATTGACTCTCCCTCTCCCAATAACAATCAAATGCTCTTCATGTAGGGGACTTCATGTGCACCTGCATGTTGAGATTTTATGATTTGTACATAGGAGGTATTGTACATGCTCTCACAATCAAATTGTATTTTATCTGTGTAAAACTGCTCCCTTGAAGTCATCTGCAAGTTCTATATCTGCCTTTTGTCTTCATGTTCACATAGATGTTTGAGCCTTGAGGAATGGAATATGATATAGACATACTTTTTAATGTCTGAATATCCCATATGATCTCTTGATCACTGCATATTTATCAGTTATTTATTAATTATTGTCTGCTGCAGAAAGAAGCTTCTTTGCTCAGGGCTTAGCTCTACACTGATCTGAGTACAGCAGGAAGTCATTAGAAGTCATTTTATTAGATGTGAACTCTAAGTCAGAATCTATAAAATTCAACTTTTTTCATTTAAAACTTACTTATGTGAGATTTTACAAAAGAGTTTATGAACTGAGTATCATGATATATTTCAGATTTAATGTGTTGCTTATAAGGAAACAGAAAAATTGGAAAGCAGGAAGCATTGATATGTAAAGAAAGATAAAAATCTTGCATAACTGAGGCTCACATAATGTTTATTTCTTTTGAATAATTATTTTTTTCAAACTTTGCTCAATCTTTCTGCATCAACCCCATCATTAAAATTACAATTGCCTTCCATATACCAGGATATTGGTTAATAGCTGCGGGTGCAAATCAACATTAGTAAATGATGTTAAAATAAAATGAGGAGAAATGGCAAGAAATACCAACTTTATTAAACACATAGATCTACGTGATGAATTACAGCACAAATATTACCTCGCTGTGCCTGTTAGCTCTTTCCTCATTATTTATCTTTAGTTACTTCCCTTTGTGGCAAATGGACCTAAAATATCTTCAGCATAATGTCACACATTTTCATCATAAGCAAGTTTCCTACTAATGACAATTTGCCACAGGCCCCATTCTTCTACTTGAGTATTTGAAGCTATTTAGAAGACAAATCACAGTGCCTGCTTATTAAAGGGGAAAAAGCTGCTTCAATCTTTATTTTTCACTCCAGCTACTGAGCTTCCTTTGCGATCTATGAGATTAAAGAAAGGAGAAATTTTAATGACTTTGAAAAAATTTTGCTCTCCTTAATAATGCTTTTTAAAAATTAAAATATCTAAAAGACAAATTACCCCACATAAAGAAATCTTTATGTCTCTTTTCCATATATAAACCAGATTCTATAACATCTCTTTATTGAATTAGTTTAATCTGGCTTTTATTTCCTGTTCCTTGCCAATTTTTTGTTAGCTTATTATGCATTTATCAACACGTAAAATGTTGAAAGATTCCTGGGATTAAGCTGGGTAGACACTTTAATCCCATTCCTAACTGTTCTTTCTACAATCGTTCCCCAGTAAGTCATAGTTGTAATTATTCAAAAGATGAATAATCTTTGAAGTAAAGTAAAAAGTCCAGCCAGTCTATAGTCAAGCAGTTCTAAATTGGATTATCCGAAGAGGAGTGCTGTTACTCCTTGACACAGGGCTTTTCGGTGTTCGCCAGGCTGGGTTGCAACTGTTAGTTCTTTTAGCTTTAGTTTTTCTAGCACTGGGATTACAGGACATGCAACACTTGAATATCCAGTAGAAAGAAAATTGCAAATTACAAAATACAATCGAGTATGAGGAGACTCAAAGTGATTTAGATTCGTGCCAGCAATCTATGTTCATTTTTATTATAATCATTATTTAACTTATAGGGATTCTAAGGGTTGTTAGAAACCAACAGTTGGTTTTCTGAAAGAATCAACAAAACCAAAATAAAATGTACCTGCTTACGTTTAGATATTTCAGCTTCTGCCTTCAATACGAAATTGAAATAATCCTTCATGTTTTTAATAATATGAATTTTAAATAATCATTTCTTGGTTAAAACTTGGGTTTTAATAAACTGTATCCAAGGCATTCAAAGGCTTTTGGAAGTTTAATCTTGCTCTGGTACTTTTGTGAGAACTCTGTGCTCAGTGATCTCACTACCATTTGATGGCCATTGCATATGTTTCTACACAAATTCCATTCTCAAAGATCCTTTCTTGTTTCTTCTGTTAGTTATGCTAAAGTATTCTTGATTTTATATGAAAACAAATGTTGAATTACCATTGAGATATTCATCTCTGTTCCTGATAATAAAGAACTTTAAAGTTTGTATATTTCTTATAAATTTATAAATGAGAAAATATCAACTATTTTAAAATATTTTTATGTTCTTATTAAATGCCTTACACATAATTCAGTGACTGAAAATTCAATAATTAACTATAATATTTCTTCAATCTTTTGATATGATTAAAATATAAATGCTATTTAACAATTATCATGTGCCTATAGAAACTAATTAATCTTAAAAATGGAATCAATGGAAATTTAAAAAGTGATATAAGTAAAAAAGAAATGTAAAATTCTGCATGAATCTGTAAACTGGCCATGGTCATGAATCCCTTCAGTCCCAGCTCTCTGGAAGCAGAGGGAGATGGTTATCTATGAATTAGTGACCCACTCAGTCTACATAAAGACGTCCAGGCCATCCAATCCTACACAATAAAACCCTGTCATAAAAATGAATCAGAATACATTGTATGAGCTAAAATGTCCAATAAAACATATTTAAAAATCTGATGATGCAAAATATCCATAGGAAATTTTGAAAAATGTTTTAGGGAACTTGGAGTTTTAATGGTTTGGAAATTACAATTCAAAGCAGAATGCTGAGTAATTTTAGATTCTCCTATAGATTTTAAGAGGAAGTCCTTCCCAAAGCTTTAGGTCTATGGTTAAGATTTAAGCCTGGCTTTATTTGTTTTAAATAAATAAATAAATAAATAAATAAATAAATAAATAAATACTTAACTAGATGTTTACTTGTATTAGATATCTTCCTTACTGCTGTGATAAAATGCTTGGTAAATGTAACTTAAAAAAGGAATACTTATTTTTGATCACAGTGAAAGGAATCAGTGAGTTTTGGCAGGGAAGGCAGCTGGTCCTTGTCTCTGCCATCAGAAGTAGTGAACAATGAATGGATATTCACAGCTTACTTTGCCTTTTAGTTCAGATGAAGACCCCTGTCAATAGAATGCAACCACTAATATTTAGGATAGGTCCCTTCCCACCAGTTGTCTCACTGCAGAGACTTCCTTACAGATGTGTCCAGAGGCATGTCCAGTAGATTTTAAACCATGTCAAGTAAAAAATAAATATAAAAACTATCATAATTTGTTTCCCCACAAAACTAACAATAAACGAGAAAAAGAAAGCTCATTTCTATCTTACATCAATCCCTAAAGTGTGCAGCACATACTTCTCTTCTTCCATAAATTCATGATTACTAGAAGCTACCTGGGATTTGGAGGTAGAAATAGTTGTGATTATCAGCATACTCCTAAAGGTTATGAATTGTACTTTTCTGCTGAAAACCACTTAGGTGAAATGTATGGAGTGGATTAGAAATAACCATTCCCCTTGGATCTTTAATTGCTATTTGGGGAATCAATATAAACAGCCATTACTAGGGCTTGACATAAAAACGAAGCAATCATGTTATAAAACTCCTGTTTTTAAAATCATTGATTTTGCTTATTTGCACTCATACTTTATTTTATCTCTTCTGCTATAGTAACAAAGCTTTCTACAGTCTTTTATGAGGTTAATCACTTCACTTGTATAAGATTGCTTTTTGACAATATGAACAATGAAGTTATTCCATTGGGTTATTGATTTTCTGCATTCTTTTCAGAGTCTTCTCCATGTAAGCTTATCTGCTTCTAAATAAATGAAAAAAGGGAGTAACAACTGCCAGTAATTATCTTTTTTAAAAAAAATCTTTCAATGCCACTTTTTGAAAAAAAATTCCGAAAACTGATTACCTTAATCTTCTGTATGAGTTTCTCTCTCCATGATGTGTCCTAGAAAATGATTTCTCCAATTTATGTATAAGCTTATCAGGGTCTTTATGTAAGTAAACAACATTAACAACTACAAATTTGAAGTAGAAGAAACTATGATCATTTTCTTTAGGTGGAATCATAAATGTTTCTGTATTAACTCACATCTGACCTTCACAGTAGTCCAGTAGTTGAAGCATTACAGAGCTAGGATTGACAGCTGGCAGAACTGTGCATTAAAGCACTCCAGTAATTGGTCCAGGCCACGGAACAAATGAATGTCAAAGCTGAGGCTCACACTTCACCACTATGTACAGCACTGCTCATAGTTTTCACAGTGCTTTTGCACTATTTCAAATATCTTGCCAAATGTCTAAAAAGGCTCATGAATGGGAAGCTTGTGTGTGTTTTATCTAAATATCAGATGGTTTATAGGTGACAAAATGCTTCTTAGCCAAAAAACTTAAAATTATCATCAGTTTTTAAAATGTTATTTTCTTGATTGTTTTGTTTTAACCCACTGAAAGTCTGAGGCAGTGCCAAATGGAGATATTATTCCTTAGAACAACTGTTGGTATACAACATATATATAATATATAATAAGTATAGTGGAACAAATTCTAATATAATTTTGGTGACATAATATTTAATTTCTAATATCAACTGCACTTTGTATAGATAGCACAACAAACATAAACTTCTTTTAAATTAATTTATGTACTAATAGGTATGTGTACTGTACTCATGCTTAGTGTTTGCAAAGTGTTAAGAGAGCATCAGAACTCCAAAGAATCTATATACGGATTTCTAATATTTATTGTATGGTTCTGTGAAACAAATGTGGGTCTCCTGCAAGATCGAGAAGTGCTTTTAACCACTGAGTTGTCTCTTCTACCACATAAGCAGTTTATTAATATCAAACTCTAAAAGCAAAGGTTTATAGTATATAAAGCTAAATATAAAATTATTTAAATTCTTCAGATTACCAGTAGTTACTCTTCCAAACTCTTTTTATCTATTTCAATACTTCTTAGGGCTCTAATATTCTTCTTTCTTTCCTTCCTTCCTTCCTTCCTTCCTTCCTTCCTTCCT
>NW_021604613.1:6563652-6572321 GCF_004785775.1 Grammomys surdaster
CTCTCTCTCTCTCTCTCTCTCTCTCTCTCTCTCTCTCTCTCTCTCAAGTTTCTCTAGCCTTGGTTATCATGGAACTTGCTCTACAGACCCTTTTGGTCTTGAGCCTAGAGATTCACCTGTCTCTGCCTCTAGATTGATGAGATAAAAGGTGTATGCCACCAGTGCCCGGACTAAATATCCATTCTAGATAATCGCATAACTAATATGTCATATATAATGTTGATGCAATTTAAAAATGGCTAGCATCTTAGTTATATTTCTTCAACAAAAGGACTAAGTGTGTGTGTGTGTGTGTGTGTGTGTGTGAGAGAGAGAGAGAGAGAGAGAGAGAGAGAGAGAGAGAGGAGAGAACATGGTAAGTCTGTCACATATGCCTGGTTTACGAAACTATTAAAATAAAAATCTTCATATACCTCATTCTTCAGAAGTTATACTTTAAAGAAGAAAAAAATCTTTCATTGCATAGAAATGTAGACACTCCAAGGGTTAATGGTTCAGCTGTTGTATCCAATATCAGATTTAATAAATTTGTACATTCCTCTGGTTAGGTGGCTGTGATGTTTTGCTTTCTGATTGAAATAGTTATGATTTATTGTGAACATCAAAGTTTTAAGACAGGTCAGTTTCTGAGCAGGGAATTGCTTCTAAATTTGATACCAAAGTCTTATAAATTATTATTAAATTAAAATGATATTTTCATTAAGAAAAGTCAAAATAATATATGTAACAACAGGCTCTGAAGGCATTTAATATGAAACACTTCCAAGATTTTCTTTTTTATCCATATATACATCCATCACCTTTTTTTTAAAGATTATTTATTAAATATGTATAGCATAATGGTTAATCTAAATTAGTAATTTGACGGGTTTAGAATAACAACAGAAACAAATTCCTCAGCATGTCTTTGAGTGTTACTCAAGGTTAAGGTAACTAAAGCACTGATACCCATTTTAAAGATGAATATTATCTTGCATTGGCTGCTGTCTCAGTTGAGTAAAGAAATAGAATGATAGCTGAGGATATGCATTCATTTCTGTCTGCCTCTTGACTGTGGACACAAGGATGATGGTTGTCTCCAGCTCATACATGCATATGTTCACCACAATGGTGGACTGTATTCCTTGGCACAGTAAAACATGAAACCTTCATTTCAATCTTCTCCCCCTGCATCTGCATTCATGTGACTTGTTTGAATGAGGGTAGACATGTACACCAGTAAGCATGTGGAAATCAGAATAACATTGATTGCCTGTCCATACTCTTCACCAAATTTGTCTCAGTTTTTCTTTTGTTGTTTATCCCTGCACAAGACAGACTAATTAGTCTCTGAGGATCCAGGGAGATACCTGTTTTCATTTCCTATCTTCCTCTCATATTTCTGCATAGGAACATTGGCATTAGAGTCTTTTTCTACATATCTGTATCCCCTGAATTTTACATGGGCTTGGGAGATTCCAACTTGTACTTATGTTTGTGTAACAAGTGCTTCTACATACTATCTCCAGAGCATTTTAAGTTGATTTGTAAAGTATTTTCTTACAGTAAAGAGACAAATATCTATTCAACAGACAGAATAATGGCTTCCATGTTAGAATTTTCCACACATGTGTCATTCAGTTTTGTTGCAATATTTATTCTCCACAACTGCCTTCCTTCAACCTCCAAGCTTGTTTTCACTTTTTTACACACAAATACACACACACACACACACACACACTGAGAGAGAGGGGGAAATGGCATGCATACATGCATGTGCATGCACACACATGCATCCATATAGATATGTTTATGAGAGTACTCAGAGATACTTAGATACATGCATACATGTAGGATTGTGAAAGGAAAGCATGGTTTCTGGTTGAGCACTGGCTAGAAATCTCCAGAGACCCTAGGTGATCCTAAGGGATGGCATGCATTTAACCATACTCTCATACTCCTGGCTCCTGTAGCAGATCTCCATAAATCTGGGTCCTCCAGTCACATCACATAGGACAATGTCCACTATCTGCTCCACAGATAGAGAGCTTGACTACAGGCCACATATTCTCAAGACAGATCTCCATATTAATGAGATACCTAAAGACCAGAGGAGCATAGCCAATTAAACATTCCTTCTCAGACCCTCCTCCTTGCAAAAGGTATTTAACATCATGCCCACCCTGAGAATACCAAGGTATAGTCTCTATTCATTTTTCATCATGAAAATAAATATCTTAAAGCCATGGACTGTTTCTCTTCTTTGGGACCCACAGTGGGGAACAGTGGAGAAGGTTTTCAACTACCTAGCCACCATCTAATCCCCCGCAGATGACCTCTCTACGTTCTCAGCATGGAGTTCATCAACCCAAGCAAGCAAGCAAGCAAGCAAGCAGAGCCAGCCACCCAAACCAAGCAAGCAGCCACCACACAGCCAAGCGAGCCACAGCGACCAAGCCAGGAACTCTCCTCCCCCTCCCTTCTTTGACTGTCAGCAAATCTAGTCCAGACACCCCCCACACACACACACACACTCTTCCAAGGCCTGCTCAGAGCCCAAGGCTCGCTCGACAATCAGCTGGTTCCTGGTGCTTTTTATCCCAGGGATCCACAAGCCAAGAGCTCTGGCTCCTCTCAGAAGTTCAGTCTGTGCTCCCCACCCCAAGTGGAGTCCCAAGGCTTCACATAACCCTATGTCTGTCCGGTGCCAGTGTGGAGTGAATACAGTCAAATTCCTGCGCCTCTGTCCCCAACAGAGACCCTAGTACCCTGACAAGACAGAGGTCGGACCCACAAACCAACTCAACAGATCCCACACGCACACTACAATCCAATACATAAATACACACACATATAGAGAGATCTAATTTTCTTTATATGTGTTGTTTGTGTTGACCTATATATTTATTTTTTTAAAGGACACAAAGTTGGGTGAGTAGGGAAGTGGACGGATTGGATCTATGGAAAATGAAAGATGTGGTAAATATTCTCAAAACACATTGCATATAACTACATAGGTAAATTCATAGGAGGAAAACCAGTTATTTAAAATTTCTTATTTTTTTTCTTTTGTGGTTAGATTACTACCAGATTTTTTGGGTACTAATATTATCAGGATGGATTCAGGGAGAGCCATGGTGATTACTAATGTGGCCTTGCAATTATTATATGCTAAGGTGGGGTCTAATGTGGAAAAGCCAAGGGATACTCCTATCAGTTGTCAGAGAAATACAAAGTGAGATATATCATTTATTTTAGGAACTTTTCTTACCAGCAGGTGTACATGCAGAGGTAGACTCTGAGATGCCAGTATGTGCGACATGATTGTTCATTGAGCCGAAGAATACAAGTCAATCTGGAACAGAGTTAATGAATGAGTAGGTGAAGCAGAAGTATCTGAAACTTCAAGTATTTAAACTACCTATGCTCTATTCTAACTCCAAACTCTCTTATTCAATAAAGTCTGATTTAATAGTTTATTCTTAGCTATTTGAACCAATGTAAAACAACTTACTGCATGGCATTATGAAAAGCTAGCATGACTGCTGCCAATGACAAATTAGTTGAAGAAAAAATTTGAGGTAAAAAGCTTGACTGTGTCTTAATAGCTAGGGAAAACATATCAAGTCTATTTCTATGTATGGACAAGAACTAGTCTCTCTTGAGTAGGCGACCAGCTCACAGAATGCTGAACAGAAGACAAGACTTATTTTTGACATGCTATAAAGTGGTCTAAATATGTATTTAAAAGACCATACTATTAGATATTGGCAAATGTTAGCTTCTAAGAGCATTGTCCCTCCTAATTCAACCAGACTGCATTGGAAAGCCACACATTCAGAAATATTTGAGCAGCACAAGTAGGTGTCAATGGGATTTATTTATTTTATTTATTTATTTATTTATGTTTATGTTTATGAGTGATATGACTTCATACACACCAGAAAAGTAAATCATATCACATTGCAGATGGTGGTAAGCCATCATGTAGTTGCTGAGAATTGAACTCCAGACATCTGTAAGAGCATCCAGTACTATTAACTACTGAGCCATATCTCCAGGTGGGCTTAAATATTTTTAAAGGATACAAAGTTGGGTTTGAAGATAATGCAATAGATCTGGCAAAAATCAGGGGTAAGTTGGGCATACTCAAAATATGCCATACCAAACTGTTAATTATTTTAAATTTAAATCTTATCTATTACAAAATATCTGAGTTATTCATAAAGTTAAACATATATTATGCCTTCTCACAGTTTTATTTGTCCAAAGAATTAAGCCACGGTTTTAAAACACATAGCTAATTCATGATAGTTAACACAAAAGAATGTGCATCTTTATTAAAATAAAATAATATGGTTAACTTCTAAGAAAGCACATTTTTCCAAAAAGTTTCTCAAAACATCTCCAGACAACTAATTAAAATAGAACTGGTGGCAATGTTTAAATTTTTTCTTAAAAAATCACATAAAAGCAGAATAAATTTAATGTACATCAAAGACGTCATCATGGGAATGGTTCTTGAACCAAACCCTGAAGGAGAATAGTGTGGCTTCAGATCATTTCAGAGCCTAAGGCATGAATCTTCCATGAAAAATGCTGTTTGTCTGAATTCTTAGGGTGAAAATATGGGCATCCGCTAGGCAAAAATCTCAAGAGAGAGAACGAAACCTACCAATATTTTGTAAAAATTTCTTCACTGTGGTAATGCAATTATAATAAAAAGTGTGAATTTAAGCTCTAGACATTGTTTTTAATCTTTGCTTTTGCTGGGTGTACAAGGCTGAGTAAATTATTCAATTTCTCTGAATTACTGTTTACTCATGTTTTAATAAAAATGGTTTGGATTTAGCATTATATCAGTGGAACACTTTAAAGTTATCTACAAGCAACATACAAGGTTGCGTACACCTTCATCAAACTTTTATTAACATTTTTCATTTTTCAATGAAAAAAATTCTTTGTATTTTTATCATGTTCTCTCTCCTTGAACTCCAAGATGCTCCTTATCTATCATCCACTTAATTTCATACCCTTTCGTTCTCTCTCTTCTGCTAGACAACAAGCATATAACCAATAACAGCATCAGTAAAACACACACACACACACACACACACACCAAAAAACTCCATAAAATCAGGATGTCAGCAGTCATAATATACAAGCCAAAAGCAAAGAAGAATAAAAGACCCAGAAAAAACAATAAAATCTATAAAAATATCATTGAATTTGTTTTGTAATGTTCAGCTGTTGCTAGGCCAGGGGCCTACAATTAAGTGTGGTTAATATTCCAGTGAGACTCTATTGGAGAAAACTAAATATTCCTTTATATTCCTTTGCAAACAGATGTGAGTTGGAAATCACTTCTTGGCTAGAGGTGGAGCTGTGTTGCCTCCCCTCTCTGTGCAAGTCCTGTGTATACTGGCACAGTTTCATGAATTCATATGTGTATCAGTCCTGTTGTGTCTGGCAGGCACTATTTCCTTGGAGTCATCCATTCCCTCTTACTCTTATAATTGTTCTGCCTCTTCTTTAGCATAGCTTCCTGAACCCTAAGGGAAGACCTTGTATAAAGACATCCCATTTAAAACCAGATTTTTTCAGTCTCTCACTTACTTTCTGTACATTGTGTATTTGTGGCTTTCTGTGTTAGTAGCCATCTTTTGCAATAGAAATCTCCTATGATGAAGGCCGGACAAGCCACTGATGTATGTGCAAAGCAGAATGTCATTAGAACTCACTTTTGCTGTGTTCCTTTTGAAGAACAATAGTATTAGGGTTTTGTTTGTGCCTGTGACCTATCAACACTCAACACATCTGGTTTCCTTAAAGGGATGGGTACTGTTGACTCAAAGGTAGTTTCCCAAGATTTGGGGTCTAGGGGCATTGACTGAGATAAACATAATGCCTGTTGGTGTCAGGATTTGCCTGGCCCTAAGATAACATAAAAGTCACTTAGTCTGTTGTAAAAGCAAGTAACATTATTCACAAGAATGTGTTTTATGACCTACATTTAATGCTCAGGGTATTAAAGGGAAAGAATATTCTTTAAGAGGTAAAGATATTGCCTGGAATAAGTAAATTCTGAGAGATATGGAAAGAGCATGTCTCATCGGACAGTAAAGGATCATCTGGTTGCAGAATTACATCATTTCTGGCATTCCAGCAAGAGTAACTAAGCACTTCATTTCCATTGAAGAGATAAACTGTGTTTAACTTTCCTGGCTTCTCCAGTGCTCATCTGTGTGCAAAAGGCCTTTTTGCCCTCTATATATTTCTACTATTTTTAGCCTTAATTTTTCTGTTCTGTTTCCAATCAATAATGTTTCCTTTGTTACTCATCTATAGTCTCAGCCCTTCCTCCAAGCCATCTGTATGCTAGATATTGTGTTCCAGTTCTGCCCCAACTGGCTCCTAACAAACCAGCAATCCTGTTACTTGCATTAAGGAGCAATTACACTCCAAGACCTTTAGCTGTCTTAAAGAAGTTACAATATCATATTCATCCTTTTCCTTGCTTCTTTCCCATGGTTCACTGTATCAGAGGGTGCTCAATAAGTGTTCATTAAATAAAGGCAAAGTAAATATAGTTGATCAGCCTATCCATACCAAATATGAAATATTCAGAACTAATTGCTGGGGTATTATAATTATTATGGAATATGCTTAAAGCTATAATCCATTTTTTAGAAGATATAAAAGTTTTCTTTCTTATCAGACAGCCACTATCATCTTTTAAGAATAGAATGATCTCTCTCTCTCTCTCTCTCTCTCTCTCTCTCTCTCTCTCTCTCTCCTCTCTCCTCTCTCCTCCCTCCTCTCTCCTCTCTTTCCTCCCTTTCTATTCCTCTCTTTCTCTGTGTGTGTGTGTTTGTATGTGTATGTATGTGGGATGTCTCAGAAACAGAGTATTATTAATGAGAATGGCAGTTTTCAGAGAATCATTCTTCCTTAATACCGACTTAATTGTGAAATCAGTTTTGCTTCCTTATTCCTAAGTGGATAAAACATATTCACCATTTCCAAGCTATAAAAGGCTACTCTGAAACTATCTGCAGACACAGTTGCTATAGAAACCACCATTTTTTTTTTTTAGTCTAGTACAACAGTCATCTAAAAAATACTAAATCCATTTCACCTTTCTGCAGTAATTATGGGCAGACTGGAATCAAAATATTCATGACATACTTTGCTTTTAGGTGTGCCACCAAAGCATATTTATTAACACAGAATATTTCTGTAAAGAAGCAAGGCACACTTTTTTTTCTCTTGCAGCATTAACTTCCAGGGCTGTCAGGGAAGGACAAAGGCTTTTATTTCACATTCCTCTAAGGTCTGCCTCCCTTCACCTTACACACTTACGCACAACGTATAAACAGATGAAGGTAACATATGCGCCAAAGTGCAAGAGTTTCTATAGATTTAACAAAGTAGAATACAACAGAATTTGAGAATTTTGTATATGCAAACCAAAGTTAATTCTAAAATCTTTTCCCTAGTTAATTCTAAAATCTTTTTCCTATCATTAAATCTCTTCTGAGAAACTAAATACCAAGGCATATATGTGTGACGGGCGGGTGTAGTCGTCTCGCTGGCACGAACGCACATACACACACACACATCACACACACACCAGAATCCTTCCGTATGAACACGTTTATTTCCCAAAAACCAAGATGGTGGAAAGATGACCAAGAAGACGAAGGCGGCGTGGGAAAGCACTGCCTATATACCCCAGAGCGGGGTATTCACCCCCTGATTGGCTGCTTACCTGTAGCGCGCCAAACGCCGTGGGAAGGGCTAAACTTGGCGGGCTTTACCATGGCACATGCGCAGTATACTGGTTTACTAGGAAGAATTATGGCAACAGCGCCACCTAGCGATGGCGGACTTTGCTTGCACTTGCTGTGGCTCCCAACATCTGCCCCTTTTTTGTTTAAATATAGAGGGTGGCAGAGGTCCCTGGGAAGGTTTAGTAACTCCCAATTTTGGGGGTCTCACGGTGGGTCTGAGTCTCTAAGAGGGTGGTGCTCAAATGTTTGAGGCTTTTCAGGGTAACTTTACCAGAAGCCCTTGGTTACAGCGGCTGAGGAATCTGTCCACTGGCTATTTCCTTTTAGATTTGTTAAACAGGCACTGGCCGATGTCCCGTGTCTAGGCTGACTGACATTTCTCCACAGCCAGCATCAATAGGGCTAACACCAAGGAAAAGCAAGCCACCCTGTCTTAGGCTGCGAGGGATATACCCGCGCCCGGGTCATTGCCACTCGCTAATCCCGTCATGGGGTTGGCTTGTCATCAATTCCTCAGTTGTCTTCATGGTGTAAATCTGGCATGTGGCATCAGCCTAATTCCCATCATTGGGACCAATGGCAGCTGTCCTGGAGACAAAAGGATGGAGTTATCTAACTGGCTGTTCTTGGCCTGTCTAGTATGGTACCGGTTATGACTCAAACCCATGGTCGATCGAGCGAATTCCATCTTGGGGGAATAAGCGTTCAAGAACCAACAGTTCAAGACCGTCTCCCTTACCCTACCAGGTGCAATGGAAACAAGTCCTCCGGGTGCAAGGGCTAAGGGGAACAGAAAGAGAAGCAAACACCCATCCCTGTGCAATGGAGTCATCTCCTAGGGGTGCAAGGGCTGTTTGTCTCAAAATTCAGGTACCACAGCTATACAGACAAGAATCA
>NW_021604613.1:6582321-6646511 GCF_004785775.1 Grammomys surdaster
ATTTTAAACTATACACATTTCAACAAAAATTAATATTTGATTTTTTAGAAAGATCAAAGTGGATCTCTGGGAGCTTATCAAACGTAAATATAAGTACTTGAAAATAGAGTTGAAGCTTGCTCTATGATAATCTATTTCTTTTTGTTGGAGACTTTTTATTTCATTACATATAAATATTATAAATAACTAGAATATAGATTTGACCCTTAAAGTACTTTCACTTATTTTTCTACTAAATAATTCGAATTCAGGAAAGATTTCAAGACTTTTCTTGGAGGTTTTCTTTTTTGCCCATTCACTCAAATCACAAATCATCTTCATCATTCTCATTTCTCTAGAATGTCTTTTTTATGCTGTCTAACAGTATACTGACATTTCTTTTATTGTTTGTATTTGATAATACTACACAAGATGCACAGATATAAGCCCCTTCCTTGTATTGTCATATCAACATGTAATTCGCAGGTGTTTCATATTATTGACAACTATACTTGATATGGATTTTATACCAAATTTGAAACTAATACTAGTTTTTAATGTGGACTTAATTATACTAAAATTAAGAAACAAATCTCAGATCTGATTTTCTAGTTGTTAAATAAACTGTTTAGTAAAGGAAGATCATACTGATTTATTTAATAAGTTTTGATTATTATCTAGTATATCAAGTAAGATTCTTACCAAAATGCAAAATGTTATATTTAACATTAAATAAAAATATACTTTATAAGTTTGAGATTCATGATGGTGGTGTCCACCTGCACCTGAGGGGCTGCAGGCCACTCTGAGAAGCCTGAGAAGTCTACAAGGAACCTGAGACTATATCTGATGCTTCCTGGGGAGATGTAAAGGTGGAGGATGCGCCCACAGAGCATGTAGCATCTCCTGAACAACTAAAAATAAAAAAAGGCAGATCTTATGGGAAGATGCAGATAAAAAGTAGTGCCATCGAATTGGTGGTTGGGGAAAGGTGGAAAGGAGCAGTGTGCATGGTGGAGCTAAAGATGTGGCAGCAGGACAGGAGTGAGGGCTGAGAGAGCACTAGGGCACAAGCATATTGTTTCATTCAGGTGCTAGATCTGCGGGTCCAGCCTGGGTCATGGAGCCACAGATGATGTTACCTCTTTTGCTACAGTCCCTGCAGGGAGTGGGGGTTTGGGAAAAACATAAGCCCTGAACAGTGTGATCTGTGATGCTACCAGGGACCAGGTTAATGCACATGATCAGTGTTGGTATAGGTCCAAACTCAGTGCGTCATCATCCTCATCTGTATAAATAGGTTCTTTTCACGTGGAACTGGTCACCACTGATCTTACAATTGGTGAGTTGGCTGGGAAGACACTCGTTTCTTCATACAAGACCCACAAGATTCCAGCTGTGATGCTCCAGAACTGACAGGTGCCAGGTGTCCTGACAGCTAAAGAAGATGGTCTTCGCCAGTTCTCTCAAGAAGAATGCCATTTTTGGGGGAATGATTACCAGTCACTGTCCACAGAAGAGCCTGATACACACATCCACCAAGTGGGCCCTGATGACAGCTCCCCTCAATGGACTACGCCCCTACACAGCAGGAAGTAGCTTAAGAGACACAGCTCCCCGACTCCTCTTTCACCATCAGCTTCCCCTCTCCTTAGGCAACCTGGTGGTCCCCCGCTCCTGGGAAGACATCATATTGATGCCGAACTTAGTGTGGACACCCTATCAGCATAGTGCACTACAGCCCAGAACTCCTAGACTCAAGCGATCCTCCTGTCTCAGCCTCCTGAGTAGCTGGGACTACAGGCATGCACCACCACACCCAGTGATCAGCCCCTTTTATATAAGCTGAGCCTAATTTCCGTTACCAGCTTTTCTTTCGGGACACCGACTGAAAGCTCACCCAATGGCCGCAACCTCTTCATCCATACCCTCAGTTCCTTTTCCCTACTTTCTCATCACTTATATGAAGCAGCATTAGGCCCCACCCATGAACCTCTTCTCAAACCTGTTACTAAGCCCTTTCAAAGGCTCCAACAGGCTCTCCTTAAGGGCCCAGGCTTACATCTCCCGAACCTTACTTGTCCTTTCTCCCTCTACTTAACTGAAAAAAGGGATTTGCCCTTGGAGTCTTAGGTTACCAACTGGGACCATCTTTTGCACCCGTAGCATACTTGTCAAAAAGACTAGATCTAACCATCCAGGTATGGGCACCTTGCATTCGTAACTTAGCAGCTGCTGAGCTCCTTATTCGAGAATCAAAGAAACTAACCCTAGGATCGCCTATAACTGTCCTCTCTTCTTACAACCTGTTACAGCTCCTAACATATAAAGGCTTACAGACTCTACCTCCCTCCAGGGTTCTCTCTCTTCAGGTAGCTCTAATAGAAGACTCACCCTCACCTTTCAATCATGCCCACCTCTTAATATTTCCAATCTTCTTCCTCGACCTAACACTGATTACTCCCTATCTCACTCCTGTACTGAAACCTTAGAGGAACTATTACCTCATCCTTCACACATACAGGAGGGCACATTGCCACAAGCCACCTTTACCTGGTATACAGATGGAAGCTCCTTTCTACATGAATGGGTCAGGAAAGCTGGCTATGCCAT
Organism: Grammomys surdaster; assembly: GCF_004785775.1. Classification (NCBI taxonomy): domain Eukaryota; kingdom Metazoa; phylum Chordata; class Mammalia; order Rodentia; family Muridae; genus Grammomys; species Grammomys surdaster. The sequence continues at coordinate 6,584,914 of NW_021604613.1, forward strand.
AATGTCAGACACCAAGGTGGTGGAGGCACAGGCCCTTCCTGATCATACCACCAACCAATAGGCTGAATTAATAGCCCTTACCTGTGCCTTCCATCTGGCACAGGGACAATCCCTCAACATCTACAGATTCCAAATATGCTTTCCATATCCTCCTGTCCCATGCTGCTATCTGGAAGGAGCACGGGTTACTTACCACAAAAGGAGGATCAGTAACTAATGCAAACCAGATTATTGCCATGCTAAACTCTTCCCATCTCCCCATAGCTATTGGGATTGTCCACTGCAGATCCCACCGGACAGATGACTCTATTGTCTCCAAGGGAAACAACCGAGCTGATGAGGCAGCTAGAACTGCAGCCCTTAGGGGCCTAGACTCATCTCACCCTCCCAAGGAGATTCTTACACTACAACTCACATCCCCACCTACACCCCCTGACATTCGTCAACCTCTGTCCTATCTTCACCAACTCTTCCATCCTAACAGCCAAGCGTTACCTTATTGTGTTAAAACCCACCTACAGCCTACTCCTGAGGACTTAAGTTTCCTAAAATCTATCACTGCTTCTTGCAAAATCTGTCAGATGTCAGATCCCAACTCAAGGTATCGTAGCACCCTTTTTCCTACCCATCAGGCTAGAGGTTCCCTTCCTGGAACTGACTGGTAACTTGACTTTACCCACATGCCTGCTGTAAAACGTGTCAAGTACCTCCTGGTCTTGGTGGACACCTTCTCAGACTGGGTAGAGGTTTTGCCCACAACCAACAAAAGGGCTCAGACAGTCTCTGATCTCCTCCTCAGAGAGATCATCCCCTAATTTGGTGTCCCTGCCTCCCTCCAGTCAGACAATGGGCCAGAATTTACTTCCCAAGTTTCTCAAATTCTATCTAAGGCCCTAGATATCCCCTGGTATTTTCATATTCCCTACCACTTTCAATATTCAGGTAAAGTAGAGAGAACTAACCACTCTTTAAAAAACACTCATGTCAAGCTGTCACAGGAACTTGGCCTTGACTGGGTAAAACTTCTACCTCTGGCTCTTTTCAGGCTACGAGCCCTTCCCAAGCAGCCTCTCCTCATCTCACCCTTTGAACTCATGTATGGATGTCCAGTCCTAACTCCTGGTCTTTCACCTAAATGTTCCCCCTTCCCAGACCATCTGCTCACCCCATTACTTTGCCACCTCTGTTCTCTCTTGTGGAACTTTGCTGCCTGCAGTCTACCTTGACCACACACTGTCTCCTGTCCACTGCCTGTCAACATCAGAGACCAAGTCCTTCTCTCCCCTCCAGATCGTTGACCCTCACCCCTCTCTCTCAAATGGCAGGGCCCTTTTAAGGTAATCTTCATGACCCCTACAGCTGTTAACCTTGAAGGACTTTCTCATTGGGTCCACTTATCTCACCTCAAGCCTTTCATCCCTCCACCTGAAATCGACTCTTCTTCAAACACGTCGACCCTAACGGGACCATGTTCTATTAAGCTCCAGAGGACATCTAGATCACCCACCTTGTCCTCAATCACAGAAAATGAGACTCCACTTCAGCAGCCGAGCTCGACCTCACTGGACTAGACATGTGTTTCTCGTCCTCCCCCTACTGTTTGTCTTTATCCAGGTCAGCCCTTACATCTGGATGTACGAGGTTCAAGAGACACCTACAGATAACAAACAGTCTTTCCAAACAAGGTGAGGAAACTGCTCCATAGCCGGATGCCAAGAACCAATCCAAATTGCCACCGTCCCTATATCTGTTATCCCATCTAAATATTATGCTCTCTATACTTGCTTTCTTTTTGCCCAGATAGAAGAGTATTTGTCTTTTCAGATACATATACTAGGTTCACGGACCAACCACCTCTTCTACCAACACTGCAAGACACTCGTTTCTACATACAAGATCCGCAAGATTCCAGCTATGGTGCTTCAGAACTGACGGGTGCCAGGTGTCCTGACAGCTAAAGAAGAAGGTCTTCGCCAGTTCTCCCAAGAAGAATGCCATTTTGGGGGGAACGATTACCAGTCACTGTTCACAGAAGAGCCTGATACACTCATCCACTGAGTGGGATCTGATGGCTGCTCCCCTCAATGGATTACGCCCCTACACAGCAGGAAGTAGTTTAAGAGACACGGCGCCCTGACTCCTCTTTCACCATCAGCTTCCCCTCTCCTTTTTTCTTTTTTATAATAAGAAAAAGAGAGGTATGTTGGTATAGGTCAAAACTCAGTGCGTCGTCATCCTCATCTGTATAAATAAGCGGAGCTTCCCTGATCTCTTCTCTTTCCTCTCCGCCATCTTTGGTCTCTCTCTCTCCGCCATCTTCGATCTCTCTCTCTCTCTCTCTCTCTCTCTCTCTCTCTCTCTCTCTCTCTCTTTCTCACCCTCTATCTTTAATAAATCCCACTCCCATGGAACCATTCTTGTTAGTTCTTTTCCCGTGGAACCGGTTGCTGATCTTACAATCAGAGCTGCTACCTGAAACAATGTTGATATAGACAAGCCATGCTGCAGCAGAAAACCATGTGGAAATCCATGATTTTTGCTCTAATCTGTTGCTATGTCCAGGTGAAGATTCCTTTGCAGTGGTTTTGATGACTGCAGATTCGTAATTGAAAATGGGAGACATTAAAGGCTTCTGTGACAACACCCTCCCAAACTACCACCACCTAAGAAACAGTGCAGGCAGGATGCTACTAAAGAGAGTCCTTTAAAACTGTGAAAAGATACTGAAGTGTAGCTCTTCATAGTTATTGGCTTCTAGTATCTAGAGAGACCCTCACTCAGGTATCTTTAAGAAGCTGGCACTGGGAGTTTGACCACACACCAAGAAGTATATGGCCAATATAAATTGGACTTGGTAAAGTTCTTGTATTTTTGGTTTTTTTTAAAGGGTGGGGATTCACAAAAGTGGGAGGGTGGAGTTATGAGGAATGGGAAGTGAGTGTAATCTGGGCACATTTTGTGAAATTCTCAAATAATTAATGAAGACATTAAAATGGGAAAGTATACTTTATATCAAATTAGTTGTAACTATCCATTGCAAAATATGTATATATATACATGTGAAGAATATTAATATGCACTAATCTATGTGGTTAGTATAAAACATATATAATTAATAATAATGCATGTTATATGTACCACATCAAAATAGTACTTTAGTTGATCATTGTAGAAAAATAATAATAATAATAACATAAGATTACAATATAGGCAAATAGTTCCTATTATCTCATGATGTAAAAACTACAGTGCTGTAGGCAAGCATTACCTTTATGTTTATAGTGATGGCAGTATAAATCTCCACTGCTTTAAGTTCTATAGAAGCACGGCATATACAGTGTTGTATGATGTATAATGTATGATGATAGTACTATAATAATAGTACAACAGTATTACAGATCATATTGATTTCATCAGTGTTTTGTAGAGAATATCTACATATGGAGAAGTTCACTATACTCAATATTTTATGTTGTGACAGATACACATTCATCTCATGTTCACTTGATTATATCAAGAAGATACACCGAATGACTGAAATTCACTGTCTAATTTTTTGCACAGAAACTACCTATGCTTTTCTACATATACTCTGTTATACTTGCCTAATGATAAAATAAGCTAAGGATGTAGATCTCAGAACACATAATCATCATTACATAACACGTGGTTGTAAAAAGTAATTTATCTAATTTTATATCAAAACTGCTTACTTGCAAGCATTCCTATTTAATAAGACATTTCATTTACTGCAATCATTTTCCAGAATGATTTAGGTGTAGTAATGCAATCCTGTGACCCTGTAATATTAGGCTAATGCAAAACGATCGCAAGTCAGTTTCAATTCTACACAGGAAAGTTTAATTTTCAATATTTAAAATATATATTAGAGCACAATATGTAAATAATATGAGGAAGAATTTAGTGGGAAAGCATAATAAATGCATAAGAGTTTGGTAAAAATGAAGTACTCTGTTATTGTCTTATGAAGCAAATTGGATGGATTTGGTGTTGTGACACAGGCATTCTTGAAAGCTTATAACAAAGCTTTCAGCTAAACTCTGCCAAAAGAGAATGCCTATGTCTTGAGTACAAAATGTGTACTTTCAAAGCTATAGTCTTTTCAAGGACCATACCAAGCATTTCCTTAAGTTAATGCGTTTATCTATGGTACAATTTTTGTGATCCTCTCAAACATTTCAGAAAGGTTATTCACATTCTGTGGTTTATTGTCCGTAAGAACACCATTTAAGTCAGGGGAAATAAACAGTTTCCAATGAACAGACTGACTCTTTAGAAAGTTCAATTGAACTTTGATATTTCAGACTCAGAACTCTGGTTTCCTTTAGAAATCACCTTGGAACTGTCTGAGTTATACAATACATAAAATAGTTAACCAGAAACATCCTCATTACAAAATGGCTTCCTATGATAAAAGTTATGTAACCATAATGCAAAGATAATAACTTTACTTCCTATGAGAAATCATTACATAACAATCAAGGTTGATGTTTTAGGTGATTAGTTTACATATTACAATGCAAACATATTTCTTTACAGAATCTGCTGTAATGTCAACTTCCAGCTATGTTAAAAAAAAAAAAAAGAAAAGCAAAATAACAAAAGAAAGGTGGAGTTTGAGTATAGATACCTTGCTACTTGCTAGTAGGCTTTAATATGCTCTTATAAAAATATTTCTACAATTTCAACCCTATGTTAACTACTGTTTCTAAATATCATGAGACCCTCTGAGAACACATTCATATTTGGATAATTCTTTCATAAAAATAATCATTAAATGCCTTTACATTGCATATTATTGTGGACATACCCAGTTATTAAAATAACTCTTTTGTCAGTATGTTTTTGATAGAATTAGAACCCCTTATTTTAAATCATTTGGAACTGTACATAGTTTTAATGTTGTTTAAAGTGCCTTTTAAACCCAATGATTTCATAAGTGTTTATTAATATAGTAACTTACATAAAACTACAAACTACCTACTTTTTATTTATTAATTTAAAGTCAACTAATTTTGGAGAAAATATCTTTCTATATATCTAAGAAATCTAGTTGAATTTACAGATTACATGCCATTACATATTAGCACCAAATGAGAAAATTCTTTGGAAAACTTAGATATGTTACAATAAGCATCAAACTGATTCTACTCCAATATGTATCCTTCTCAAAGTCCATTTGTACAATTTTTATGATTGGATTGCTGTATAGTCTGAAAACATTAAGGGAAAATTATAGAATCTAGACAACAAAACTTTCTTATGGCCTATAAGAATCTTCATTGGAAATGAACACTTAGAGTCATAACTGAGATATAAAATAAATTTTCCATTTGACTATTATACCTAGTTAGGAAGGCAAAATACCTGAGGTCAGTGAAATTTCACTGATCTCTGTCTCCTTTTAAATTAGGAACTCAAATATCTCAAAATTGGTATTAAACACATATCACGATCCAGGTGAAAATGAATATGAAGTTTATATTTAAAATTATTGTGTCTCATGTCTCCAGTGAGGGGGTTGGCTTTGTTTTATTAATTGATGTGGTGAATTAAAGATCACTATTGATGGAACAATTCCCTAGACAGAAGCTGTGTAAGTGTTGGGAAGGGGCTAGGTATGCGTAGGCACAGGTGCATCAACTTTTTCTAAGTCCTGCTCTTGAGTTTGAATGTGGCAAGGTCTTAAATGTTCTAAGCAACACTGATGATTAAAATCTAGAATTGTAATCAAAATAAACCCTTGCTCCCAACCCACAAAATACTGTAGTCTTTGAGCAATATCCCTTATGGTACACAGAGACATATTAGGAAACTAAACATTACCAACAATATCTTGACCCAAATAAGCAGTGTATGGTCTACTCATTTTGTTGTGGTTGTATTTAAACATGAAGACTAGGGCAGTTGAACCTTTTCTTTAAAACATTTGGTTAAATAGGTAATATAAGCCTGGTTTAATCTTATGTATATGAGAGAAAACAACCTGAAGCATTTGATTTTTCTAATTCTTTATGCAGTGCTAAATCGTAATCTCATAAATTAATACATTTGAAAAAAATTGATTTAAAATCAGTTTACAAGGTTATATATTAGACTCATATTTTCTAAATATGACTTAATTATGAAATGTTTCAAAATAAAATTTAGTGAAATGTAAAAATAACCAAAGGAATTATAATTCTGTTTTGAATTAATTTGGTATTTATACCAAAAACATAGATGAATTTATTTATAGACTATCTCAAACCTAAATTGTTTTCCTTTGCAGGTCTTCGTCTACTTATTTATAAGGTATATAAAAATAAATGCAACTATACATCATAAATATTCATATATTCTATGTATTTGAATATTTATATAGCACCTGCCAACTACTTTGACAGGCATGCTAGCTTAGGATGGATTTTATAAGACTGCAGGATGTTTATTTGGCATTTGGTTTTCTTTTAAAACAACTGGAACATTATTTTATAGAGCATGCATAGCAACATAGCTAGAAATGGATCACTCATGGTCGATTTGGTAGGTTTAATACTTACCTATTACAAATTAGGTTGAAATATCTGTATGTTGAAACTGAGGACTCTCATTATAATGAAAGTTAAATTACTTTCTTGAGAAAAATCTTGATCTATCCTTTAAACATCTTGTTATGTCACCAATGTGTAGAAGTCAGCTAAGAATTTGGAATAAAAGATAACTGTAAGATATATACATTTTCTCTATGAATATTTAATATCATCACCTTGTATTTAGGATCTAAAATCAATAATTATCTAATGAGAATCCTTATACTACTTCTACATGAAATTTTACAATCTTATTTCTTTAACTTCACTTGACATGAAAAACTAAAAACAAACAAAATCTAGAAAGCTCAGAATAAGAACGATAATATAGATCAATACTATTTAAACTTGACTTACATTTTTGATCCATATTATCAGATGATCATGTCCTTTGAGCACCTAAGATTTGTTCTTGTCTGTGCAGATTAGTGTGCTATAACATCAGCACAATTCACAACTTATCACATCCCCCCCATTCTTAAACAACAGCTATTTTGCAAACTTCTGGACCCAGTCATGTCTAGAATGCAGAATAGTGAAATGCCTTTTTTTTCAGATAAACTGAGACTGATTTCCACTTCTCATATAAGCATGCAATATAAAATTTGGAAATTAACCTTCTTTGTAAAATATACATATTAATAGTATAATCTTAGTAGATTGTAGAAAATATCAAAGCCACTATGACTCACTTACATCTATACTTTACACAGTAAACTCAAAATATTTGAAAATGACTCTGAGCACAAGCGTCTCACACTCTGAATCCCTTCCTTAAACAATTCCTGTTTTCTTTATTAAATGTGTCAACTGTCAGTGACCAATAATTGCTAATCACTTCTATGATGGTTTAGTGAGACTCTCTAATCTTTTATATGATTAAGAATTATTGTCTAATTGGTCATTAAACAGGAATCCTTTCTATAACTTTAGGTGACCGTATTTTAGAATTTGATTTATTTCCTGTAGTGCATAATTTGCAATCTGCCCTTTGATTTTCTATTTACTGAGTCCAGACACCTGTACTGATCTAGCAACAATCAAACATTCTACATCGTCTGCTTAACATCTAACAGCACAGTTCTACTTACATCTCCGTTTCCTCATTACAGTCTTCTGTCATGCCCTCCAGATTTCATTTTCCCCTTCATCGTTCTCAACTTTTTCTTTTAAGATATAAACTGAGAAGGAAAAGTCTCACTTTCTCTAGCTAATGAGTTCTGATATTTAATCCTCAAGCAGTATTTCCCCAAGAAGCTTTAGCTTCCCTTTGATTTTTTTTGAGTCAGTGTAATCTTCAAAGACAGGCATTTGACAGCATGAAGAATCTTAATGTCCTTTGACTTTGAATTTTCAGTAGTGCATGGATTCACATTGCATTGTTTTACTTTTAGTAAGATAGACATTTATTTCTTTTTTAAGAAAGTAATTATCCCTCCATGAATGAACCTCTAACAAAAAGGTAAGTCATGGCTTCCTAAATGAACAAATTCAAGGGCAAATCTTGACCATGTAGTTTAAGGTTAGCCTGTTCCACTGGATGAAGCTTAAAATATTAATATGAGTCGAATTCCACTAATAATCTAGTACAGCTTGCTTATATTCTGAACTAACACTTTAACGGTGGAATGTCCTTATTCTTCCATTGTTTATGTGGAGCTCAGCTGTTTCAGAAGTTTAAAAACTGGCTTTCAGAGCTGATTGAACATCACTGTAAAAACTGAGAATCTTCTGTCCAGAGTGTGATTTTACTGAGTTAGAAAGGCTTCTCCATCTGCTCTTTCTCACCCAAAAATTTAGAAAATAAAACAAAACAAACAAGCAGCATATCATTTAAGGTCTCCCAGTACAATCCACATAGTAAGAGGCCTGTGACCATGTTTTATCTCTCCTTCCATGGCAGCCATTTATTGTCTTATCACTCAATTAACACAGATATTGCTAACGTGTAGTTCAAGTTCAAGGTCTGTTGTTCCTTCCATAGTGGTATAAGTTTAAAGACAACATATGAAGTTAAAAATGAAATCAAATCCTTTGCAATGTTCTCTGTCTTTTAAGAGCTCCTACTTTAACCCGTATTTTAGTTCCCAAGATGTAGAAAACTATACCTCTGTCGAGGCAAACTCCATTCATTCTCAAGTTTTTCTCTGATATCTGATGTTTCTCCTGACTTTTTTCTCAATATTAGCTGCTTCTATTTACAATACTCAAGAAATTACAAAGCATTAGAATATATTTTTACCATTTTTTGTCTTTCTAATTATATTCAAATTATAAAGTTTGACATGTTCTGCAGTCCTATGATTTTAGCACTTGGGATGCTAAAGAAAATGACTGGAGTTTAATTCTTGCCTCTGTCAGGTCCAGTTATGCATGGATATATGGAAAGTGTGAATTTCTGGTTTTGTTCTAGACCCATTTTGTCATGTGATTTATTTTTGGAACCTTTTATATGAGAGGATTTATTTTTTTTGAAACAGACATGAGAGGATGTTATGCTGACCACAGACATAAGGTATTTTTCTAGAGCTTCCTACTGAAAATGCATGTGATGTTTTGCTGGAAAGGATTCTTAAGAGGACAAGTGATATTTAGAAAGAGTATGAAGTATAACCCAGTAGACATTGGACAATGCTTTTGCATTGGTTCCCTTTGAAACACGTTGCTGATCATCTTTGGGCTTTGCTGGCACTAGTCTCTTGTATTGGTTTGCCTCGCTTTCATCTTCTCATCTTTGCTTGTTGTGACTTTGTAGAGAGAAACAAACCAGAAAACTTCTAATGGTATCCTGATGCTTGTTGCAGCTTATGGAGCCACTGCTGCTGATCCATGTTTTGAGTTTGCAGAGGGGACTGGACTGACACTGCTGATTAGTGTTTGATGTTTTACTAGTGAATTGGACTGCTGATATAAAAAGAAAAAAAGAATAAAATAGCCCGAAAGAACTATTTCCAAACATGTCCACAACCCCTGTTTCCTATTAACCTTTCTTCCCTCCTACCATTGGTGATTGGTGGGCTGGAAGGGAGGTGGAAACATTAAAGACAACATAATTGAAGTAGGTTTAAAAACATCTAAAGCTATAGTTGAGGCTCTGTCACAGAAAGAACAATCAAACAACATAAAATTCCACAAGGGCTTGCAAAAGAAACAAAGGGGTTTTGTGTGAATATCCAGGGAGTCAGAGGATGGAAGCTAGGCAAAAGTCTCTTCCAAAGAAAAACACTGCATTGTCCCATGTCCCTATTTCTCTTTCTTTACCTTTCTCTCCATTTTCTCTATGTAATAGTGCTGGATATCCTGAAACTCAATTTGTAGACCAGGTTGTATTTGAATTCATGGAGCTCTGCTTGCCTCTGCCTCCAGAGTACTGCGATTAATGCAAGAGTCTAAACTTCACAAAGCAAAGTTCTTGAAGTAATGCCATGATCCTCTTAATAACAATGAATGAATTAATCAATGAATATAGAGAAATGAATATATGACTCCTTTTACATTTTATTTTGAAGATAATAAAATTATATGTTATGTTTTTACAGGGCATAGTTCTCATAAAACTTTTCACAATTAGTTTGAGAATATGTTGGACTTCCAGGGAATTTACTGCCACCTTTAGTTTACCTCTTTTAGTTTAGATGCCAGAAAACATCAAGCTATTTCCAAGACTTACAACTTTTGTTTTAAATCATATAGTGGTAATTTATAAATACGTTTTTTGTCATATTTGTGTCTTTTAGCAATAGTGTTTTTCAGGTCTCCATGAAGAAGAATCTAGGTCTCTTTACCTTAAGAGTAAACTAGCCTACTGACAGTCTAAAGCAATCTAATTTGGGAAAGATTTTGAGCTAGTTGTAAGCCTTTATCATCTATCTATCATCTGCTTATCTATCTATCATCTACCTATCTATCATCTATCTATCTATCTATCTATCTATCTATCTATCTATCTATCCTTCTCTGTATATGTGTATATCCACATGTTGTGGGTATGTGTACATGTATGTATATGTCCATAAATAGTTCATGTTGGTCTTAAGATTGCAATCTCTAGATTTCACATCTCTAGAATTATAGGCATGCACCACTTAACCAATCTCTAAGCTTATTGTTAACTGGACACATGTATACTTGTTCATATAGATGAAAATTTGATACTGGCAAGTACTGTCCTGATATATCCTTCCAAATTTTATAATATATCCAATTATGTGGGAGTGATCATCTTACATCATCTATTCATTTTGGCCAACCCAGTACTCCTGTACAGATGCATAAGTGTGTTCACTTAAGATCTATATCTCAACATTGAAGAACTATTCTGCTATCTCAAGTTTATATCAAGAACAATAGATTTGCCTGGTAGTTTATGCACATGTTTTTAATTTTGTTATTTAAGAGTCAGAAGCAGGCAGATCACTGAGTTGGACCAGCCTGATCTACAGAGCTAATTCTTGATCAGGCAATACTACACAAAAGAACCTTATCTCAAAAAACTAAATAATAGTGTTTGCATTAGGCCAGTATAGAAATAGGCCACTATATAGGTCGTTTATTAGGAAGTAATTCCTTTCCAGTAATTTTTTTTCATATTTCTTTATTTTAATAAGACAACTCTTCTTTCCAGCATTTTTCATACTTTCTTGTCAGGTTTGTGTGCACTGCTTTCTCAGTGTGTATCTACTAATGTGTTATGTTTATAGTTTTATCTCAACTAAAGGTAGAACAGATATTTTAAGTAAAGCAGGGTTTAACTATTTACATTATTATTTTTTCTGCTGTGTCTCAAACTACAAACCACCAAATGGGCTAAACACCAAATTAATGTTTAATCACTTAATATTTTTTAGCCAATTTAGTTTATTACACATGGAATATTTGTTTCTCTTACCTAACTAAAAGTGTCTTTTGTTCTTTGTTGTAAGTATGCTCACAGTTACTAATTTTGTTATATGTTAATCATATTAAAACATTAAAATAACTGATTATGCTAAAATACACAGGAGAAACTCTAAAATTTTAAAATAATATCCTAAATGGACAAACCACAATTTCTTCCTTTAATATATATATAGTGACATTATGACAGTCTTTCTGTACACAATGTGAATTACTTATTTATGGTAATTTTTCATGCATTTATTATTTCATAGTCTCCAATAATGAAAGAAGTATTAGTATTTTAGAAAGACAAGAATGATTACTTTACCCTGTATCCTCTTCATGCAAGCAAAAATGTAGATTCAGAAGAGGCATGTATAGATTTTGATCAGTATAAACATAGTAACTTGGTGCATCTGTCATGACACTAATCATTTGTATATTTCAGGGTATTCCCTTAAACATTACATTAAATTTGATATTTAGATCTATTGACTCCAATTTAAAAAACAACAAATAAAAACAAACAAACAGACAAAAAACCTGACATTGGCTTTCACCCAAGTTTACCAATATTTGATACTATATTTTATTAATGAAAGAATCTTAATGTATGTTGTGGGAAGAAAATATATGAAAAATGCTACAGACAAGGTTGTGTTGCTTTTATTGATATTCATAGCTTATAACTATAATATTTAAAGATTTTTTTAAAACACCCTTAGGGTTTTTTTCCTAAAAGTTAAAATCATGATCATTCTGCTTAACAACCTTAAAACATGTTGTAAAATACTGGGAACATCTCTGAGTTCATAACAATAAAAGTGCATAAATTTTCAAGACTTAGTAATTATGCAGGCTCTCACCCCATTACTGGTGTAATGTGAAGCTAATAAGCCAAGTCATCAGTATGCTTTAGGTCAGACAATTCACCTCAGTAACTGAAGGGCAAATGAAGACAGAGCTGTGTAATATTAAACATACAAGCAAAGGAGCAGTAAAACATTACAATGAAGACCTGAAAGACCCCTTAAGAATTAATGAATTTTGTTTGATCTTGGAAAAAATATAAGAGATTAATACCTTCAGCTTTACTACTAATAATAGTATAACAAACAACACACTATTAAATGTAACACAGATTATATATATTTGTCAATTATAACTTAATGTGTGTTGTTCTCTAACAGCTATTATAGTCTCTTAAGTATAAGTAGATTTTTTTTGTTTTAAAAGGAATAATAAGTTTGCATCAACTAACTTTGAATCAAAAACTGAAATCCTCTGAATTAAAAAAGAGTTGAATAAATTATGATAGTAAAATATTTTAAAGTAAATTGAATGTAGCAAAGTGTAGAAAACAGTTTCCTCAAAGGCCTATGATTGTGAATGCTATTGATAAGCTTCCCAAAGCTCAGACAAATCTGGAGTAAGACAACACTCTTCACTCAGTGAAGTTGCTAAGAGATTCAGGTTAGCTGAATTACCCCCTACTCCAGAAGATGGTTTTGACTTTGGGATTTTAAGAGTGTTCCATTGAGATGTTCTCTCTTCTTATGAATAGAGTGGCCCTTGCCATTATCCTGTTTGAGTTCCGAGAAACAAAGGTGGATGCCTGAGGGGTGCTGATAGAACAATATGGAGAAGTGAGTTCATGGTACGCAAGGGAGCAGTAAGCTCTTTTACAGTGCATTATAACGAACGTCTTGTTAGATGACTCTTCTGAGTTAACCAAAGTTGGATGAGGTATCAAGCCTTTATAACCTAGCACTGCTAAATGGGCACTGCATTTAGACTGAAACTGTACAACTATGCTCTTCTTTAATGCTGGATCCTAAGTAAACTGACAAACAAGTGTTATTTTCTAGAAATAAAATTAAAATAGGATTTTGATTTATTAGACTGATCTCTGTCATATAATGCAATATCTAATTTACTGGCCATGTTGCTTTTTATTCTTTAATCTGTTATTACAGTCCAGATTTTATCCTCCTCACTATTCACCCTCTGACTGTTCCACATCCCATACCTCTTCTCCCAATCTGTTTCTAAGATGTCCCCACCCCGCAACCCCACCACCCAAACCTTCCCCCTCCCTGGGGCCTCAAGTCTCTTGAGTGTTAGGTGTATCTTCTCTGACTGAGTCCAGACCTGGCAGTCCTCTGCTGTATATGTGCTGGGGACCTCACATTAGCTGGTGTGTCCTGTCTGGTTGGTAGGTCATTGTCTGAGTAATTTCAAGGTTAGTGTATACTACCTGGTTTTTGTTTAGGGTAGCCCTCTTCCTCAACTTCTACCAGCTTTTCCATAATTCACTCACAAGGGTCACCAGCTTCTGTTCATTGGTTGGGTGTAAATATCTGTGTCTGACTCTTTCAGCTGCTTGTTGGGCCTTTTGGAGGACAGTCATGACAGGCTCCTGTTCATAAGCACACCTTAGCATCAGTAATTGTGTCAGGTCTTGGGACCTTCCCTTGAGCTGGATCCTACTTTGTGGCTGTCACTGGACATTCTTTTCCTCAGGCTCTTCTCCATTTTTGTCCCTGCAGTTCTTTCAGACAGGAACAATTCTGAGTTGTCTTTCTACTGGAGGTGGACTCTAAAAGTGCCCTCTCCCCTCTCTAAGGTATTTCATCCAAGGTCCCTCCCATTTAGTCCTGAAATTCTCTCACATCCCAGATCTCTAGTACATTCTATAGGATCTCCCCACTTCCTACATGCAGAGGTTGCCTGTTTCCATTCTTTCTGCTGGACTTCAGGGCATCAGTCCTGTTTCCCCCACCCATCCGATCAATTTCCCTCTTCCCTTCGTGTCCCCCCTTCCACTCTCCCTCTTTCTCTTCCTCCCTCCCTCCCTCTTTTCCTTCATTGCTCCCCTCCTATAATTGCTTTCTTCTCCATCCCAAGTGGAATTAAGGCATCCTCACTTGTGCCCTTCAGCTTGTTAACATACTTGAGTCCTGTGGATTGTATCCTGGGTATTCTGTACTTTTTTGGATAATGTTCACTTATTAGTGCATACATATCAGGCATGTTTTTTTGAGTCTGAGTTTCCCCACTCAGGATGATATTTTCTAGTTCCATCCATTTGCCTGGAAAACTCATGGTGTTCTCGTTTTTAATAGCTGAGTAGTGTTATATTGTATAAAGGAATCACATTTTCTGTATCCAATGCTCTTTTATGGGACATCTAGGTTGTTTCCAGGTTCTGACTATAACAAATAAGGCTGCTATGAACATAGTGGAACACATGCTCCTGTGGCATGGTGTGACATCTTTTGGGTATATGTCCAAGAGTGATATAACAGGGTCTTTAGGTAGATCTATTTCCAATTCTATGAGGAACCTCCAGATTGATTTGCAGAGTCATTGTTATCAGCTTGCAATCTCACCAGCAATGGAGAAGTGTTCTTTCTCCACATCCTAGCCATCATGTGCTATTACTGAGATTTTGAACATAGCCATTCTGATAGGTATAAAGTGAAATCTCAGGATCATTTTGATTTCCCTTTCCCTGATCATTAACGACTTTGAACATTTCTTTAAGTGCATCTCAGCCATTGGAGATTCCTCTGTTGTGAACTCTATGTTTAGCTCTGTACCCCATTTTTTGATTGTGTTGTTTGGTTTCTTGGTGGTTAGTTTCTTGAGTTCCTTATATATTTTGGATATTAGCCCTCTATTGGATGTGGGGTTAGTGAAGATTTTTTTCCCAATCTGTAGGTTGCTGATTTGTCCTATTGGCTATGTTCTTTGCCTTACAGAAGCTTTCCAGTTTCATGGGGTCCCATTTATCAATTCTTGATCCTAAAGCCTGAGCCATTGGAGTTCTGTTTAGGAAATTCCCCATTGTGCCAATGAGTTGGATGCTCTTTCACTCTTTCTCTTCATTAGATTCAGTGCATCTGGTTTAACGTTGAGGTCCTTGATCCATTTGGACTTGATCTTTGTTCAAGGTGACAAATATGGATCTACTTTCATTTTTCTACATAAAGACTGCGAGTTAGTCACAACATAGCAGACACAATATAACATACGTATTTGATAAGAGATAGATAGTTTATCTCTCACTCCTTCATTATTTGTCCTCATTTTACTGAACCCATTATGATATTTCTTCTGAAGTATTTGCACTGAAAATGTTTGTACTTTCATAACTCTGATAAAGAATAACTGGATGTCTCAATGTTATCCACTATTTCCACAGATATTGTAAGCTTTATATTATGGTCTTAGTAGTTTTTTCAACCTACCTTACATCAGAAAATGATAAAAGTAATATATTGCAACCTTGGGCTAGACTTGTATTTGAATAAATACAAAGATAACTTTATGTTCTCATTTTGAGAATCTACAGTTGTAGGACTATCAAAGTCACTCTAATATATTCATGTTATAACTTACATAATATCAGACTTTCCAATAACACACTTTCTCCTGCACTTGATGTTTTTTGCAGGCATTTTCCTTCACTCAGTAGGATGAATATACCTTAGACATTTATATAAATCACCAGTAGAGGAATGTTTTTACTTGTCACACTGAACAAATGTTCTACACCCCATTTAGTTCCATGAATCTACTAGCTGACTGCTTATTTATTCATTGTGTATTGTACATCTGATTTATTAAGGAACTAGCCTACATGATTGAGTGTGGTAAATAGTATACCAAATTTTATAGTGAACAATTTGAAGGTTGACAAAATATTCACTTATAATTAGAACCTGAAGAGCTTAACTCTACATAACTTTCAATGTAAAAAACAACCTAAAATAATCAGGAATGGGCATATGAAAATTCCTTGCCAGACATTTGAAGCCTCTGTGGCCTTTGTCTATTCAAACTCTTCTTTTGTGTTCATCAACATTTTGAGAGTCACAGGAAGCTACATGTAGTAATTTTCTTCTTCCTCCATTTAAAATTTATTTTTTTCATACATAGTAATTGAATTTGGTCAGTAGTATCTGACAGACTTTTGCTTTTTGTAAATATGAAATATTTCTACTTTGTCTTTTCTTGTTAATGATGTATCTATTCATGTTCTAGCCAAAAAAAAGTTTATGAAGCCTAGGGCCTCACATGTGTACTGTACCTCTGGGATACACCAGCAGCCCCTGCCTTTGCCCTCAAGTAGGCATTTCAAAAGAGTATGACTATGCAAATTGATGAATCCAAAGCACCTTTGCATCCACAGGCTTTATTCTCTTGATATTACTGCTTAGAAATTTTGTTGGGTCTAGAGGCTCCTAACTATCATCAGCCATCCAGTCAGACACTGTTTCTCAGGGTGCATGAAAACACAATGTTCAAAATGTATATTCTAGCTTAGCACTTTAAGCTATATCCCTTCAAATAATCATTTTACCCTTCATTATGCTATTATATCAATATTCATTTTAACAGTCTGCTCCTGTCCTTTTGTAATTAGTCTCCAATATTTTGTGTTCATTTATGCTTTTAATGCTTTGATGATATACTTGCTTTCATAAATATTCACAATCCAAGAAGGCCAAAAAGTTTTCTATGTACTTTTCATAACTTTTACTTGTGAATTTATCCATGAAAGTGGAAAATAATTATTGAATATTGCACTAAACTTCCTATCTCTGGGTCTAACATCATGACCAAAGTTAACTTGAGGAAAAATAGTTTTGTTTCATTTCATTTTGCTCGGTCATTTATCTCAGTTTGTAGTCCATCATCCAAGAAAAGAAATTGGAAACAAGAACTGATACAAAGACCATCAAGAATTATTACTTATGGGCTTGCTTCTTACAGCTTGTTCAGTTTTCTTTCTTACAGTTCCCATTACCATGAACTCAGTCGAAGAACCACATATAGTGAGTGGGACCCTCCCATATGAATATTTAATCAGTAAAATAAACCATAGATGTATAGAAAGGGAAATATTCTCAAAGTATTTTCTCAGTGGAAGGTTTCTATTCCAAGATTACTCTAGCTTGTGTCTAGGTGATTTAAAATTAGTAGCACTGCTATCAAGCCTAGCTTGCTGCTTTCTGTTAGTCTGTTTATTAATTCTTTCAATACGTGTAGTAAAGGCTATGAATCCCTTGTCCAGATCTACCTGCAGTGGTTCAAGGATCTGTCTTCACAATGGTAAGCTTCAACTATTAAGAGATATGTCTCATACTCACAAACCTGCCAATACCTCTGTGTTGTAGTTATGTCAAGGGGAGTTTTCTTTTATTTATGCAAATGGATTCATTTCATCTTCCATTTAAAGTGTTGTCTTGGCTGTTGTTTTCATGGTATAAGTGTCCTAGTGTCTTACCACATTGGGAATTCTTTTTCATATTACATACCAGTCTTTTCCAGAAGGATGAAGATGCACGTATACTTATTAGCAAACTTCTGTTTTTCTTTCCTGTAATGTCTATGTACTATGTTTTATTACCTGTCTAAGGAAATGTTCATTTGAATTTTTAAACCATAGGATAAAATACTTGAATGACACATTATATTCATTTAAGGAAGTATCAATGTTTCTAATATTTCTCATGAGCTGCATAGCAAAATCTGCTGTTTTTCTTGAAACCATTTTTTCCAAGTCCCCAGAAGTACTTTTTTGTTTTAGCATTTCATTCATTTACATCTCAAATGATATTCCACTTACCAGTTATCCCTCTACAATCCCCAATCCCACATCCATCTTCTCCACCCTCCATTTTGCCTCCATCACCCACCACCCTCTCCTACCATACCGCTCCAATATACTGGGGCATCAAACCTCCACAGGACTAAGGGCCTGGCCTCCCTTTGCTGTCAGGCAAGACCATCCTCTGCTACATATATATCTGGAGTCATGGATTCCCTCCCTGTACACTCCTTGGTTGGCGGTCTAGTCTCTGGGAGCACTGTGTGGTCCAGCCAGCAGATATTGTTCTTCCTATGTGGTTTCAATCCCCCTCTGATGCTCTCAATCCCACTCTGCTGCTCGAGTCCTTCTACCAGCATCCACATGGGGTTCCTGAGCTCAACCTGATGGTTGGCTCCGTGCATCCACATCTGTATTGGTCAGTTGCTGGCCAGACCTCCAAAGAAGCAGCCACAGAAGTATCAAATGCCTCTTGACCACAGCAACAGTTTAGGTTTTGGTATCTGTAGACAGGATGAATCCCCCAGTGGGGCAGTCCACAGTTGCCATTCCTTCAGTCTCTGCTCCATTTGTATCGTCTTTTCTTTGGACAGGAACACTTCTGGGTTAAAAAGTTTGATATGGGTGGGTGACCACATCCCTTGATCTGAATAGTGTCTATCTTCTGGAGGTGGTCTATACAGGTACTATCTCCCACTTCTCTGTGCATTTCCACTAAAGTCATCCCCGTTGGGTCCAAGGAGCCTCTCTTTGCCCTTGTGTCTGAAATCCTCCAGTGGCTATCTCCACGTCCTCACCCCACCTGCTACATATTTTTATTTGATTTACTGACCTCATTTCTGTACCTCGCTCCCATCTCCTCCAGTACCTAATACTGCCCCCTTATTTTGTTCTCCTCTTCTCTCTCTCCCAGGTCCCCCTATCTTTCTGAATCCTGTGATGATCCTGTTCCCCACTCAAGGTAGGACTGAAGCATCCACACCCTAGTCTTCCTTCCTCCTAAGCTCCATATTGTCTGTGGATTGAATCATGGGCATTGTGAACTTTTGGGCTAATATCTACTTATCAGTGAATAAATACCATGTATGTTCTTTTGTGACTGGTTACCTCACTCAGCATGATATTTTCTAGTTCCATCTGTTTGTCTAAGAATATCATAAAGTCATTGTTTGCAATCTTTGAGTAGTAATCCATTATGTAAATGTACCACTTTTTCCGTATCCATTCTTCCTTGAGGAACATCACGGTTGTTTCCACCTTCTTGCTATTATAAATAAGGCTGCTGTGAAAATAGTGGAGCATTTGTGTTTGTTATATTTTTGGAACATCTTTTCGATATATGCCCAGTAATGATATAGCTGGGTCTTTAGGTAGAATTATTTCCAATTTTTTCAGGAGCCACCAAATTGATTTCCAGAGTAGTTTTACCAGCTTGCAGTCCCACCATCAGTGGAGGAGTGTTCCTCTTTTTGCACATCCTCACAAACATCTGCTGTCACCTGTATTTTTATCTTAGGCATTCTGATATGATTGGAGTAAGGTGGAATCTCAGGGTGGTTTTCATTTGCATTTCCCTGATGACTAAGGATGTTGAACATTTCTTTAAGGGCTTCTCAGCCATTTGAGATTCCTCAGTTAAGAATTCTCTGTTTATCTCTGCACACCAATGAAATCAAAAGGGGCAGGAAGAATTTAGCTATTTAGAATAGAGAATAGGTTGTCAGGGTTAAATGAGATAAGTGCATGTTCATCCCTGAGACCATACTATCCTGAAGTGACTAGTACTGGTTTGTCTTGGTTTACTTACTACAAAATTATTTTTAGAAAATTACTAAAAATGAATAAAATTAAAATATTGATTGTTTATCTAGTAAGATATAACCATAATCTACTGATGAGTGTAGCTTATAAGAAAAGTTTACTTTCACTTTACATAGCTGCTATATTCTTATAATACTATTTTTAGAATATTTTATATTAATTTAAACAAAATTTGTGTTATCCACACTTTTAAAGTTTTGATGTGACTATTCAATATTGTGAGTTATAATTTTTATTTATCTTTTTTCCTATTCATATTGTTAATGTCTTTCTATTTATTTTTAGCATATTAAATCTATCCTTCATTTCAAAATTACAGCAATATAGGTAGTTTTTCATTAAGTTGTTAGATTTAAGATGAGGTGTTGCTTTTACTGCATAATTTTCTCTCACAAATTCTTGGAAATTTTCTACTGAATCAGCCAGTGAATATTAGATTCAGCCTAGTCAGAATAGCATAGTCTCATTGTACTATTAAGAGATATTACTGAAACAGATGGAGACAATTATAGAAAGTGACAAGCAATCAAAATATGTAAAGTTGCAAAGCCTAGTCCTAGTGAACACATCTAAAAGACATTCCCCAACCTGAGACTCAGAAAACATTGTAGAAAGATTATAAGAGGCTTGGTATCAGGGATATGCTGAAAGATTGTGTCTGCTAGTAATCTCAAAGGCTATGCACATAAATCCTCACCGACATGAACTGGCTGAGTGTGGGCTGAACTAGAACTAAACCACTAGACATGCCAAAGTTGACAGGGAAAGACCACAATGATGAAAGACTTTGCTGTGAAATTTTGACTCCAGTAGATTCAGAAGCTAAACCTATAAAGTCTCAGCATTATTACTACTCAAACATGTATATATATATATAATTTTTAAGAGGCCATGATTTTGAAGAAGAGTGAGAAATAGAGTATGGGGAGGATAGAAGGGAAGAACTGGAAGGAGAAATGTTGTAATATAATGAAATATAATAACAAATACTATGAAAAAATAAAACAAGTGCTTTAATAAAAAGATGAATATCAGACCTTGAATAAAAATTTAAATGTTATAAAGCATACCAGAAATACATAATTTATGTGAATAATAAATACATATTAAAATATACAAATACTCATAATCTCTAAATTAAAATCAATAATTATATTAAAATAGGTAAACAAAAAACTAAAATTCTTCAGTGATCCACTCAAAATGCAAAATGCAAAGGTACACATATGTATAAAAGAAACTGTACTAAAGCTCAAAACACATGCTGAAATTCACAAATTAACAGTGAAAGACCTCAATACCTGATTCTCGCCAATGAATACGTCATTGAAACAGAAACTTAACAGAGACACAGTGCTACTAACAGACATTATGAACATTATGGATTTAATAGATATCTACCAAACATTTTACCCCCAATTAGCGATGACACCTTTTTCTCAGCACCTCGTGGAACCTTCTCCATAATTGATCATATAATCGGGCACAAAATAAGACTCAACAGATAAAAGAAGATTGAAAACATCCCATGCATGCAATCTGATCACAATGGAGAGGGAGAGAGAGAGAGAGAGAGAGAGAGAGAGAGAGAGGGAGGGAGGGAGGGAGGGAGGGAGGGAGCGAGAGAGAGAGAGAGAGAGAGAGAGAGAGAGAGAGAGAGAGAGAGAGAGAGAGAGAAACAGACCAATCGTGTGACTGTGGTCACCGTGCGTATGAGAGAGACACAGGTAAACAGCTACAGAGAGAGAAACACAGAGAGAAACAGAGAGCAAAAGTCAAAGAAAGAGAGAGGCACAGCCTGGATGACTGTGTGTCATTGTGTATAGCAAGCAGTAATTAACTAATCTGCTCTAAACTCCCTGGCAGGTAGGAGCATGCTTCTCTAGCCACCAGATGTTTTGAATTCAGGAATGAAGATACACACACACACACACACACACACACACACACACGGCCTTATTTTTAATATGCCTTAAACAGTGCAATGGTTGGGCATTTCCAAACCTCCCCCGCAGCTAGGACACTCCCTTCCGATATTACTGAGTTATTACTTTCTAAAATTTATATTCTATCTCTGCTACCCCAGACCCAATTGTGAGCGTGGCCCCTGGCTACATTCTACCCCGATTCTTATGTATGCTTTCACTCATGTAGAACTGTTTGCTCTTTTTGCTTCCCAATCATAGTGATTCTAAAACTTTCTCCCCATGATCCTTTGCTGGGGATATCTAAAGTCCCACACTGTTTCTCTGCCCAGTCATTGGCTGCTGGCAACTTTATTTACCAATTAGAATGAGCAGGGCTCAGGGACCATCAGCATCTCACACAGCGACATGAGAATTCTCCCAAGATTGGAGAGCCAAATTAACATAAATAGAATTAGAACTAATCCACAATTGTAGGTGTAAGGGTGTGTGTGTGTTTAAACACTATTCATACATTGAGTTCCAAGGAAACTTTTCTGCAATCCTGGCAATATATTTTGTTTGCCTCTGAAAAGTTTATACTCAGTAAATGTAGAAGTTGATAGGGAAGCTGAGAGGGATAACAATACAGGGAATAAACTTGTGATGTAATTCATTTAAATATCTTCATCAGAGAATAGGAGCTATTTAATGACAATTAGCATACATTTAAAGGGCAATAATTTCCAGGAAATAGAATAAAACTAATAATCTTGAAATTATTATTAGATAAGTTAGGAAGGCAGTAAAAATTAGGCCTTCAATTATGTAGAAAGTGCGTATTAAAAATAACCTGTTTGTTTTCACAAAAAAATAACAGAAGAAAGTAAAACTAAAAGTAGTGAAGAGATAGGGTGAACCAAAACCTGAGATGGAGAGATAATTAGAACGATAGAGACAAAATATACAAAAAAATTATATTAGTAACAGAAACATAAATGTCATATACAAAGTTGTTAAAACACAAAGCAGTCAAATGAAACTCAAGGAGGTTCAAATGTATATGTATGTATATGTGTATGTACACATATGCATACATATACATGCACACATGAACATACATATACGTACATAAACTTACACTTGTATTTTGTTTGAGTGCTCCAGCAATTGTGTATTCCCAATATACATCTCTTCCATCAACTCCTCCAGGATATACCATATCTTCCCCACTCTTTATCCTCCTCTTTTTTAAAACCCATCAAATCCTATAAATACTACTCATATATTTTTTGATATGTGTCCTTCCACAGGAGCATGGCCTATTTACCAAGTGTTATACTCTTTAAAAAAGTATTGACTTTCCCTAACCTAGGAGCTATTAATGCCAATATTTCCTCAGGTAGAGGTAGATTACATTGTCTATCTCTCTTCTTTGCTTTGAGATTCTGGCTGGCTTGAGTTCACAGTTTTGTTCATACTGTCAAATCTGTGAATTCTATGCCCAGCTGACTTGCTATAACCATAAAATCATGTTTCTTTGGTTTCAATTATAACTGAAAAGTGCCTCATAATAGCAACAAAAGTCCTGCAGACTTCATTTTGTATAGATTGTTTGAAATTCTATGAAATTATGAATATTTGTATGGATCTATCAGTGGGTTTTGTGGTTCAAGTGAACATCTCCAAAACAAAGGTATTGTAAAACAGACTATTGTTTGCCCTCCACAAACTGAGGATATTTCACATGTGATTGATGATGGAGAAATCTAGTTAATGTCAGTTAGAGCCTTTACTGTTTCTTATGTTCTCTCTGTTCTTGTTGTTGAGAAAGACCATCATAGCAGGGATGTCAGGGAACCAAGAGGTTAAAAAAGTGACATTGCATCCAAGTCAAAAATAAATGATAGAGATAAAAAGAGAGACAAGGGGGGAGGGAGGAAGGGAGGGGGGAGAATGTACATTTGTTCATTTATTTACTTCTGTTCTGCTGGATTTTGCTACTTATATGGTTGAGAAGTAGGCTAGGGAAGGGTGCCACCCATGGTGAGCCAGCAGTAACCTAATCAGTTAACTTAGATAATAACCTAATCTGTTAATTTAGATAAGGCATTCCCACACAGACATGCCTACTGGCCTATCTAATATAAACAAGTCATTGCTGAAACTCTTTTAGGTGATTCTTGTTTATGTCAAGTTAATAATTGTAGCTAAGTATCATGGACACCAAAAATACATATGCTAAATTCCTTTATACAACAAGCATAGTACATTCTCTCATATGCCCTTCTGGACAATTTATCATAGCTAATAGAATACACATAACCTGTAATTAGTGCTTACAATGTATTGTTTATAGAATAATGTCAGAAAAATATTATTCTCATGTTCCTGACATGTGCATTTAAAAAAAATATTCCAACCCTACATTGATTGAACCCACGAGTGCAGACCTCATAGTCATGGAGAACTGACAAGACTTCTATTCTCTCTCTTTGTAAGAACTGGCACACCATTAGATGATGTTATTTTTCACATCACTGATCTACAGGGTGTATAACAAGAAATGGCAAAAGAGCCTACAAAAATGAAGACGCCTATGTAGTACTTAGTCTTCCTGCCTTTCTTCCTATCCAAGTTATACCACTTAACGGGCATTTTGATGGGAGAGTACTTTTGTTTCCTCATATTACATGTATTAATCAATATTCTATTGCTATAAAGAGGCATCATGACTAAGACAACTATTATAAAAGTAAAATATTTAACTATAGCTTGTTTACAGTTCAGAGATTTAGTCCATAGAGTCACTATGGTGGGAAGCATGGTGGCATGCAGATAGACATGGTGCTGGGACAGTAGCCTCAGAACTACACATCCGGACCTGCAGGCAGCAGAACGAAAGAGTGCACAGGGACTGTCTTGCGTCTTTGAAACCCCAAAGCCCACCCCTAATTACAGGCTTTCCCCAACAAGGCAACACCTGTGCTACAAGACCACACCACCTCCAACAATTCCATACCTCTAAATGCCTATTTCTAAACATTCAAATGTATGAGCCTATGGGGTCATTCTTATTCAAACTACATTTCAACCCCAAGCTCCAATAGGTCTATAACCATATCATAATGCAAAAAGAAAAAAATGTGTTCAGTCTAACTTTAAAAGTCCCCATAGTCTATAAGTCTCAGTACTGTTTCAAAGTCCAGAATCTTGGATACTCATGTCAATCTAATAATTACAATCCCCTCTAAAAACTCACTAAAATTCAGATCACATACTCCAATATAAAATGGTACCAGATACATATTACTATTCCAAAATGGAGAAAAGGGAGCATAGTGAGAAAATACTAGACCAACATAAGACTGAAAACAAGCAAGGCAAAATCTAAATTCCATATCTGTCTTAGTAAGAGTTTTAATGCTGTGAACAAACACCATGACCAAGGCAACTCTTATAAGGACAACATTTAATTCGGGCTGGCTTACAGGTTCATAGATGCAGTCCACTATCATCAAGGTGGGAGCATGGCAGCATCCAAGCAGACATGGTACAGTAGGAGCTGGTGTTCTACATCTTGTGCCAAAGTCAAATAGGAGAAAACTGACTTCCTAGGGCGAGGGTATTAGCGACCGTGCCCACAGTAACACGCCTACTCCAACAAGGCTACACCTCTTAATAGTGATATTCCCTGGGCTAAGCATATACAAACCAAAACACATGTCTGTATGATGTCACATTGCTCTTCAGATCTTCAACTCTTTTCAGCTTGCTTTATTACAACACACTTCTTTCTCTTGTGCTGTTGTCACACCCTATCTGCAGCTTTTCTTGGCAGATATTCCACAAGTCTGTAATCTCTAACATCTTGAAGTCTAAAAGTCAATCTAAGCTTCACATTCATAGTTTCTCACAAGAGCCACTTTGGGACTCCATGCAGAAGCATTTTTAACACATGCCTGGCCTCCATAGCTTTCCTTAGTTGAAGATTTCACAACTTTCTTTGACTCTAAAGCCAGAACTATATAGCCAAAGCTGCCAACATGGCCTCCTCATTCAAATACATTTCCTCAGCTTCCTGTTGTTGGTTTTCCTCACTGGCTAAGATTATCTGTTCTGAAACTCTTTTGCTGAACTTTTGTTTGTTTTATACAAGAGAAAAAAAAATAGCATTGAATTGAGTGGATAGAGAGGTGAGAATATCCTGGAGGAGATAGGATTTAGGAAACAATGATTAAAGTATGTGAAATTATTTTTAATAAAAAGAAAATAAAGACCTACTAACTCTTCAGTCTTTCAATGACGGCATAAATGTGACACTCTGGTAAACTTGAGTTCATAAAAGCAACCATGACTATATTGTACTATTGAAACTTTTATATCAGAGCAATGTAAATAGTTGTTCTTTTTTTAAAAAAGACTCTGAACTTATTAATATTTAATGTAAATATCTTATGAGTAAAATCTAGACTGGCTGCAGTCTTTTGGCATTACTCTGTGCCATTTGCTCATTCCCACAAAAATAAAATAATTTGAATACTCATCAATTAACCACATATTTAGATCTTCTTTTGAACACATGACTATAATATCAAATATATACTATTGATGACATCTATTATTTTATTTAGCAAAACTGTATTGAATGAAATAAAATGCTCCATTTTCCCCAGTGTTCTTCATATTACTTTACTAAAAGTTCACATGGACCCTTTCAAAGGAAAGCACTTCATTTGTCTTCCTATTTTTCCTACATTGTAAAAGAATTATATATTCTACCCAACCCATATAAAAGGTACAAAATCTGGAATTTTATTTACAAGCTGAAGGCCTAGGTTGGGCGATGTTTTAACTATTCTGATTTACATCCCAGTCATATATCTCTTGGTATTTGATGTTTGATTCTCACCTAGTCTGCCTTTTTGCTCCATCAGCCTGTCCTTAGGATAGATATAGTTCTCCTGGTATGTGCTCATGGTTCATTTTCTCTCATGGTGGCCTTCTATTCCCTTTATATCATCACTCTTCCTTCCCCTTGTCTCTGCTGAGACCCCTCACTGGATCTAAACTCCCACCTTTCTCTATTGTTCAATGACTGATTCTTGCCATTTATTAATTAATTAACTTTAAATTGCGGATCAAGGTTAATATAACAAAGGAAGATGTACTTGAGAATTCTCCTACCTGGGAGCATCCAGAACTTGAGGTGCTGAATTTAGCATTGGTATACACAGCAGTACCAGAAAAGTTCCCAACACTACGTGCCTGGTGCAGTACTGAGATGGAACTCAGGAAAGATATCCTGTAATGAATTCAGGAAAAATAATCATGAAAGTTTTAATGTTTCTGAAATGAATGTACAGCTCTTATGCTCTACTGCAGTAGGAACACTGTTGAAATGGGTCTATCTGGCAAGAAGCAGCATGACAACAGAGGAAAGACAGGAACACAAAGGGAGAAAAAACAGCTCTGTATAAAATAGAAGGACATCATTTCACAGGAGCGTATGGGACTCTCTCTATGTTGAATAATGTGAATTATGTTTTAGCCAAACAAAAGAATTCACGAGAGTTCAACAACCCATAAAGTATTAGCAAAATAATATGTGATAATGACGTATAATAATAGTGTATAATTACTATAGTTATATTTTCTTTAATCTACATTTCAATACAGTTTATATTTAAGGCTCATAAAATACAGTCTCTGAGTATACACACTTTCTAATGATTATTATTAAGTCATCTAAATATAGTCATTTTCATTGGCAAACTTTCACATTTAGGTGAAGGGGAAATTGAATGTGTCAAATGTTCCATGTAGAAATTAACCACTCAGCTCATACAATACTCTAGTTTCTCTTCATCCCAGTTTTTTTAAAAAATGTAACTGTGCCTATATTCTTAATTATAGGAATAACTATTTTCTTAATTTCGGGGACTTTTATATCACCACATAGAAAATGAACATTTTGATGAATATTTCCTAAGTAATATGAAATGAAACATGAATCCTGATATGCACTTTACTTTTAAATCTCAAAATATACTTCGGGATTGAAATGTTCCACAAATTAATTCTTCTACCAAAATACACATGCAAATTATGAAAGAAAGAAGAGAGACAGTGAGGTGAAAACAGAAGAAAGAAAATATCAGAAAGGAAAGCAATCATGGAATATATTAAATAGCAGAGTACAGACCAGAATGAAAGCTAAGATTCCAATAACCCAGAAAAGACATTATGAATTAAATCTGGTATAAATAAATGATTTATGCTTCAGGATCATGAGGTTAAAGAGGCTAAAGCTCTAATGCTCACTCCTCTGAGAATGTCAAGTGACAGGGCTAGATAAAGAATTTGACAGTAATAAGATTTTTAAAGTGGATATATTTAAGTAGCATTGTCTGACATAATAAATAGAGGTCATAAAGCTTTGGTCCAGACATACTCGGTGAAATTAACACTACAGACCAGTCACCTGGGCGGAGTCTTGCGAATGCACTTACAGCCAGTTTAATGAATGGATAAGGCCTAAGAACAATTTTTGAGTCTCAGAGAAATAACTGTCCCTTCCAAGATTATTGGTTTCATTTATCTACAATTTGCTTTCAAGTGAATACATTTTTGTTTCAAATTTGGGCAAAGTCATGCTTTCTTAAGAATCAAAACTGTCTCCGCTTATAAAACTAACAGGAACATGAACTATAAGATGACAAATGATAAACATAATTATTCCATGAAACTCCAAGGTAGTCAATGTAAGGAAAATAATTTGGATTTATGGAATGATAATATTTAACTTGAATAACACATTCACATATGTAGTGTATCACGTATTCACATTTGTAGACATTATTTCAATAGTACTTGAAAAGTAGCCCTCTTCAGTGAATATATATATATATATATATATATATATATATATATATCTCAATTTAAAGATGTCATGTGGCTTCATGTAGGTTAAAAATCAATTATATTTTTTAAAATCTAGTTACCATATATAATGTAAATTCTTGAAAGGTGATGAATATAGAAAGAAAATTTAAATTTTTCTTTGAAGTCTACTGTGTTCAACAGAGTAACAGCATGCATTATTGATAACGAACGTTCTATTTTCATCATCTAGTTTCTTCTCATAGTAGTCACACTACCAGGATTTGCATGTGTTTAATGCACTTTTGGTATTGTAATATCTTACTGTTTAATAATTCACTGCTAATGAGCTTTAACAGATTATGCAGAAAACTTTAAATAGGAGCAGCATTCTGAGAAACATTAAAAATCTAGCCTGGATCTAACTTAATACAAATTTTAATTTGTAAAGTAATTAGTATATACTGTATAGAAGCATTATGTTTGTTTATATCCATATATGTATGTGTTTGAAATTGTAGTGGGTTTGAAAAATTATAGAACCATTAACAATATAATTTTAAAAAATTAAAATAGTAACACATGACATACTGAAAAAAATGACACATACACAATTTCTCTTGCTAAAGACATTACAAGTCACTACTATTTGGTAATTTTACGAGCTGTGCAACATTTCTTCAGTATAAAACTATATAATTAATAATCTCCTTGAGTATATCATTTGTGTTATATCATCATTATTTTGTTAGCTTCCAATCTTAAACAGTTTCAAATTGGAGGAATTAACATTCCTGAGTTGTTTATTTGTTAGTATTTTTCAAAACAGGAGTTGCCCTTGTAACAGGCCTGGCTGTACTGATCGCTTT
Organism: Grammomys surdaster; assembly: GCF_004785775.1. Lineage (NCBI taxonomy): Eukaryota > Metazoa > Chordata > Mammalia > Rodentia > Muridae > Grammomys > Grammomys surdaster. Next base: position 6,614,480 of record NW_021604613.1, read on the forward strand.
ATATAGACCAATCTTGTCTTGAACTCACAGAAATCCACATGCCTCTGAACACAAAGGTCTGAGATTAAATGCATGAGCCACCAGGTTTCTATTAACATGAACATATTTTATATTACTGTACAAATTAAATCTTCTTAAATATGCTACAATATATTTTCACAGTGATCCTATTGGAAATATCATTCAATTTCTCAAATTTTGACAACTGCTAAAAAAAGCTGTTATGTTGTGATTACTTTAAATTGCATTTCTACATTTATTTTAAAAGATAGATATTTTCCATACTATATGAAACAGTATAGTTTTATATTTTAAGAATTTCTTGAATCTCTTGATTGTTTTCTGGTACATATTTTACTTTTATGCTCTCCAGTATAATCAAGTACTTTTTCTAAAAAAAAAAAAAAAAAAACAACCCTGAGTATCTATTTTAGGGCAATAAAAACTACATTTAAATATCTTTCATTCTTACAGGGAGAATATAAGTTCTTTTGCAAAATGCCAAAGAACTTTCACTTCTTATAAACAGTTGCCCCTTCCTTTTTTAAAGAGATTATGCTATATACCAGTAAAGAAAACAGAGCAATGATAGAAAGTCACTCTATGTATAAAGAAAGAAATAACTACATATTTCTATCAGTGTAGAATTCTGCCTGAAAGTGTCACTGGTATTTTACTTCATGAGCAAGTATTGAACTACTTTTTGTTTTGTTTGTTTGTTTGTTTGTTTGTTTGTTTATTTTGGGGGCGGGGGAGGAAACACTGAATCTGAGTGGGTGTCATATGATGGAAAAGATTATAATTTTAGGAAATGTAGTTCATGTAATTTTGTCTAACAATGATCTGTATCTGTTGGAGCAAATTAAAAACTTCTGCTCTCTACAAATAGCTTCATCCTCAGTGTTCATATGTTATTACGATTTACTGTATCCTAAAACTCTGAGATTATTTACTTTCCCACTTTTTTTATTCCACAAACTTGTCCCTTTGAATTAATTATCCTTTAGATTTTTTCACTCATTTTTCTATTAGAATAATTTCTGTTGAATCCACAAACGAGTATTATTTTAGTGAATATATGCTTTAATGGTAGAATTACTATTTGAAAATTCATACTGATTTATGCATCCTTATATGGGATGCACTGTTTGGTGAAGAAAAGTCTAATGCTTTGTATTCTTCAGACATCATATCTATTATTTCTTTGAATACATTTATTATAACTGATTTAAAGAGTCTGTCTCATAAGTTCAATCATATATAGCCATCTTCCGGGAATGTCTATCTGTTAGCTTTTGTCTTGTGTATGAGCCATAATTTATGGTTGCTATGAATGCCTCATATTTTCTTTTATAAAATTGGAGGTGCTATAACCTTATGTGACAACTAAAGAATTCACATGAATACTCTAGAATTCCATTCACTGATGATTCAATGATTTCAATAAATGAGCCAGTTAACTTTTGTATAAGGTTATGGCTCATAGTGGTAGATGAACTTTATATTTGTGATCATGTAGTTTATTTTTTCTGCAGCAGTTTCTTGTTAGATATTGCCATGTCTCTCAGAGAAGCCTGTGTTGGAGAACACAGCCCAGTATCAAACTTGATAAACTTTTTATGGACAGGGAAAAACTAATCACAGCCTGAAATTCTCCTCCTCCTCCTCCTCCTCCTCCTGCTCCTCCTCCTCCACCTCCTCCTCCTTCTCCTCCTCCTCCTCCTTCTCCTCCTTCTCCTCCTCCTCCTCCTTCTCCTCCTTCTTCTCCTCCTCCTCCTTCTCTTCCTCTTCCTCTTCTTATTCTTCCTCCTCTTCCTCCTTCTTTCTTTTCCATCTCCTCATCCTCCATATCCGCCTCCTTTTGCTTGATGTAATAATATATTGTTTTCTGCATGAAGCATTCTGATTTTGTCCAAGCTTTGAATATATGAAATCAACATGTGTACTTTTAGAGTAGGTATAAGTTTTTGTTGAATAAATCTGAGAGACTCTAAGTATTGAAGTACTTATAAAGTACTTTTTTCCAAACTATCTTCCCAAGAATGTATGCAAGACTACACATCTTTGGGAAATAGAAACATAGATTTTGCTAAAGGGAATGTATTTACTTTTCTGTAGTGAATATCATGACCATCTTTTCATAGCCATAACCATGATATCAAAACAACCATCTCGTGGGGAACTGGACAGATGGCTTGGCAGTTCAAAGTACTGGCTGTTCTTCCAGAGGACCTAGGTTTCTTTCCCAGAACCCATATGACAGTACACCACTGTTTGTAACTCCAGCTTAATGCATTCCTGACACCTTCACATTGATACACATGCAAGAAAACACCAATACACATATTTAAAAAATCATCTTCAAGTTTTTCTCCCATAGCTGAAAGTACTTGCTGAGCTCTCAAGATCCCTCCAGATAAAAAGATGATCAATTTTCTTGAAACAAATTGAAATATGAAGATATTCCAATTTCTAGATTTCTCCTTTATAAATATTGTTAGTATCTGTTCAGAATCCTTCTGTCTCAACCTCTGGAAACTGGTGCTAATATTTGTTTTTTATTCTCATGACTGATAGAGTAAATTCATTTTGACTTATTGTCTTACACACTAAATCAATGACACAATGGTAAGTCATATTAATAGCACTAGCATGTTTATATTTAGAATATCATTAACCTCCATTTTGTTTCATCTCTATCCACCTGGGCATTTTTTATGATTCAGGTTGTACTTCTCTAGTTAACATGCAACAGAAGAAATATTTTGTCAGTCTCACAGTGTCATGTTATGGTACAAAATGTATATAAGTACCACATTGGTGAAGTTTTGAAGATCATGTAATTAAGAACAATTAATGGTGCCATGGTTGCAAGAATATCTACTGTTATTTTCATTAATGAGAATCTCTGAATATATGTAAATAATCTCTTCTTCATGATTTAGTATCCATTGATGATTCTTGTCTGAATTAGTTATGATTGTGATTACATACAAGTAATGATTTCTTACTGCAATTATTTATTTTAGAGTAGCAAATGAATATTCTATTTTAGGAAAGATTTTACTTATATGAGTGTTAGCTAACACTTTTTTTATTTAATTATGCATAAGCCATTGCGTTAATTATTTAAATATTTTAAATATGACCAGTAGAGTTCCTGTTGTGTTCATGTGCTATTTATTGTTTTGTTTACTTTTCTTCTTGCTTATTTTGTAATATTCTATGAAAACTAAACTCTTCCCTCTGGATAATTTTGATGTTTTGAGTGATGTTATTTAAAATTTTTATATGTGTAAAATATTTGCATATGTAATGAGTAACATGCCATTGCTAGTATGTTTTTTCTTCAAGACAGGAACACTGAAGAAATTTTAAATAAATGATGATATTCTTAGATGTGTTTCAAACATAATATAATTGGAAAATGTAGCTGGTAAACAACAAAGCTAATACAATATTTGTAGCAAGATAATGGTTATAGGAAGGGTTGTAATACATAGTGCTATAATGGGATAAAGGAAAAACTAAGCAAGAATATGAAGCAGGGTAGTGGATTGGAGGTAAAGGTAGAGAGGAGTGGTAACTAATACTAAGGGTCTCTGAAAGTCAATAAAGAAAACTACTACTCTAGACTGTTCCTAAAATATATAATAATATAAGAGTAACCTAAAAGATGTTTCCATATAATGGAAGAGGAAGTACTTAAACTAGAGATTATATGCTGAAAATGTAACTTTAATTCACCAGATGATTTAATTCACCAGATATTATCTTCTTAGAGGCTTAGTGTTGAATAAATGTACTCTAGCTCTTTCTGAACTCTGGATCAACTGTTCAACTCACCTGTTCTGGCTCAAATTCTTCTCCCAGCTGGTTATTTCAAATTGTCTTCTCTCAGTTTCTGACTGGATTGCTCTTCCAGGAGAGACTGCCTCTGAACTCCACAACTGAACTCTTTTGAACTCACCTGAATGGAACTCAGCTGAACTCCACTGCATTTCCTGAAGTAAACTGAAATGCACTCGCTAAACTCCACTCCTCTCCCTCACTGTTCTTTAAGTAGCTTCTCTTTCTTCTTAGAGTTGAGCATATTCTCTCTCTGACTTATTCTTTTAAACCTTTCTCTGATTTGTCACTTTGTCATTAACAACTGCCAAAAATAGACTGAATAATACTTTATTAAGTTTGCATTTCTTGAATGTCAATGAGGCAGCAACAACAGCTACTGGAAGACACTGTAACATAGAAATTAAAAGAAAAAAACCCTGATGAATAGAAGTCATGGAGGGTGTTACATTTGTCACATTGGAGAAGAGGTTTCATCTATATTTCAACAGGTGATGAAAGACTATGGGTTCCATTAAAATTGATAAAGAGTCTATCTGAGTAAGAGAAGCTTGAACAAGAAAGGCATGACTCATGGTAAGAAGAAATGCAGAAAGACAGCAAAGCAGGTGATGTAGATGATGCAGAAAGCTGAACACAAGCCCTGAGTGAGGACAGCTCAACAAACCAGCTAAAGAAGGAGAGATTGGAAAATCTTGATGCTGAAATTGATACATGCTGAAGGACAGATGATGCATTAACAGATCTTCATAAGAACGTTCAGACTGTTAAGATGATGGGATTGATAATTGTTTATCTTTTAATAGTAAACTGCATATGATTCTAGCTTAATCAGATAAGGGGGGATACAGAGGAATTTTAAGCCAGTAACATGACTGCAACAGCATTAGACCACATCTAAAAATATGATCTGGCTGGAGTGCAGATTGATCATATATTAGAATATAGACACACCTGTTAATTAACTAACATCCCAAAACTTTCTGCCTCTCTCTGTCCCTCTGTCATAGAGTCTGTCTTCCATCCCCTTCTCTCATGAGAGGGTGGGGCTTTCCCTGGGTACCCCTGACCCTGATGCTTCAAGACTCTGCCAGACTTATGCACATCCTCTCCCAGTAGGCCATACAAAGCAGTTATGAAGACTGAACTGGCTGTCTGGTACATATGGGCATATGTGCTGGGGCCTCAGTCTAGCCAATGTATGTTCTTTGATTGGTGGCTCAGACTCTAGGAGTTCTCACGAGTCCAGATTTGTTGACTCTGTTGGTTTTCCCACGGGCTTACAATCTACTTCAGGGCCTTCAATCCATCCCCCAGCTCTTCCATAGGTGCCCCTGACCTTGATCTAATGTTTAGCTAGGGTATCTGTATCTGTTACACTCCACTGCTGGGTAGTCTTTCAGAGGACAGTTATGCTAGTCTCCTTTCTACAAGCATAACAGAGTATCATTAATAGTGTCAAGGTCTGGTGCTTGCCCATGAGATGGGTTTCAAACTGGGTCAGTTATTGATTGACCTTTCCTTCCATCTTTGTTTCATCTCTGCATTTCTTTTACATAGGACCAATTTTGGGTAGAGTATTTTGTAGGTGGGTTGGAGTCCATATCCCTCCACTTGGGATCCTGCCTGGCTACAGGAGGTGGCCTCTTAAGGTTCCATGTCCCCACTGTTAGGCATCACCACTAAGGTCACCTGTATTGACTCCTGGGAGCCTCCCCTATCCCAGGTCTCTAGAACATCCTAGAGATTTTCCCTTTCCCCATCCCCTGCAGTTGGAGATTTCCAATGTTTCTGGCCCTCTGGACCTCTCTCCTGACTCTATCCACACGTGATCCTGCCTCCCCATTCTTATCACTCTCCCCTCTTTCCCTTGTACCCTCCATTACCATCCTTCCTATGCCTCCTATGACTATTATGTTTCTCCTTCTAAGTGTGATTCAAGCAGCCTTGCTTGGACCTTCATTTTCATTTGACTTCTTTGGGACTGTGAGATATATCAGGAGTATTCTTTACTTTATTGCTAATGTCAACTTATCAGTGAATTCATACAATACATGCTCTTTTGGGTCTTGTTTGTCTTACTCAGTATGATATTTTCTAGTTCCATCCATTAACATCCAAAATATATGATGTCCTTGTTTTTAATAGCTGAATAGGGTTCCATGGTGTAAATGAACCAGCCACATTTTCTGTATCCATTTTTCAGTTGAGAGACATCTGGGTTGTTTCTGGTTTCTAACTATTGTGAATAAAGCTGCTATGAACATAGTGGAACACATGTCCTTGGGGTATGGTAGAACATCTTTTGTGTATAAGCCCAAGAGTGGTATAACTGGCTTGGTTTTCTGGTAGACCTATTTTTAATTTTCTGAGAAATTGCCAAATTGATTTTGATAGTGGTTATACAAGTTTGCATTCTCCCCAGCAGTGGAGGATTGTTCCCCTTTCTCCACATCCTTGCCAACATGTGCTTTCCCTTGAATTTCTGATCATAGCCATTGTGATTGGTGTAAGGTTTCTCAGAGTCATTTTGACTTGCATTTCTCTGATCACTAAGGATGTTTGGCATTCCTTTAAGTGCATCTTGGCCATTTGAGATTACTATGTTGAGAATTCTTTGTTTAGTTCTGTGCCTCATTTTTAAATTGGGTTAATTGTTTTATTGGAGTTTAACTTATTAGTTTCTTAATATATTTTGGATATTAATCCTCTGTCAGATGTAAGCTTAGTCAAGATGTTTTTCAAATAAGTAGGCTGCTGGATTTTTCCTGTTGACAGTGTCTTTTGCCTTACAGAAGATTTTCAATATCATGAGGTCCCATTTATCAATTCTTGATTGTAGGGTGTGAGACATTAGTGTTCTATATAGGAAGTTGTCTCCTATACCAATTCCTATTGCCCTCCCCTCCTTACCATTTATTCTTCTATTAGATTTAGTGTCTCTGGTTTTATGTTGAGGTCCTTGATCTACTCAGGCCTGAGTTTTGCACAGGGTGACAAATATAGATCTATTTCCATTCTTTTACATGCAGACGTCCAATTAGAACAACACCATTTGTCAAAGATGCTTTCTTTTTTCCATTTTATGGTTTTGGCTTTGTTGTTGTTTATTTGTGTAGGTTTATTTATGGGTCTTCAATTTTATTCCTTTGATCAACCTGCCTATTTCTATACTAATACCATGTAGACTTTTTTTTTAATCAGTATTGCTCTACAGTGCAGCCTGAAGTCAGAGATGGTGATTCTTGTAGAGGTTCTTTTATTGTTTAGGATTGTTTTGTCTAGCTTAAGATTTAGACCCGAAATTACTTCTTTCTTCTATCCTAATGTCAGATTCCTACTTGAAGCCCATTTCCTTGTCCTTGGATCATGTCATATTCTTGCCAAGTAGCCCCAAAAGCTTGCTGCCTCTCCCTTTTTTTTATTTCATAAATAAGACTGAGCCCGGTTTAGGTTGTTCTGACAAGAATGACTTCCTTACCCATTGTGGAGTATGCATTATCAAAAGCAAAACATTTCTGTCTTAGGTTGGTAAGGCTCTGTACAGAAACGAACCTGTCCTTGGCTTGCCAGTCTGCTAATTCAGTAACTCTGTCTGGGGGTCCATTTTCAGTTTCAAGCCATGTACTTTGACTGCCAACATGTTGATGTTGTTTAAGACAAGCTTTAATTAGATAGGCAGGAATAAAAGTATTCCCAGGACAAAAAGAGCTAGAATGATCAAGCTATATATGCCAGTCTTGAATCTTGACCAAAACAGAAATGTTGACCTCAAGCCATGGGTAATTTTACCAGCAGTATCTGCCACATCAATGCTCAGCAGAAAAGTAATTTCAGGGGAGATTCTAAATATTAGGCTAGACCAAAGAAGTAATTTCAGACAGGATTCTAAATTTTAGGCTAGAACAAGCAAGTAGGCTTCAGACATGAAAATGGCTTTGGGCTAGGGCAGGGAAGTTGGCTCAGATATTTTGGTCATACAGATAAGCCCTTAGAAACAGTGATCATGGGAGTGTTCACTGAATTTTGTTTATTGCCTTGCTTGTTCTTTGACTATTTTTGTTTATTGTCTTGCTTGTTCCTTGATTATTTGCATCAACTGTATTGCTAATTCCTCAACCTAGAGCCAAACATACTATTTGCATGTAATTAAAATGGTATAAAAGCAAAAAGGAGGTAGAGGGTGGGATGGGGGTTTCTGTTTCCCCACTCTAGAGAGTGGGGAAACAGAAAAAGGGGATGGCATCTGAAATGTAAATAAATGTAATAGCCAATTAAAAAAACAAAGGAAACAAAAACAAACAAACAAAACAAACAACAACAACAAAAAGGATTGTTTTGTCCATCCTGGGTTTTGGTTTTTGGTTTTCGCTTTTTTTTTTTTTTTTGATATGAAATTGAGACTTGTTCTTTCAAGGACTATAAAAATTGTGTTGGAATTTTCACGGGGATTACATTAAATCTGTAGATTGCTTTTAGTAAGATGGCCATTTTCTCTATGTTAATCTTACTGACCCACGAGTATCAGAGATCTTTCCATTTTCTGATATCTTCCTCAATTTCTTTCTTCATGGACTTGAAGTTCTTGTTATACAGATCTTTCACTTGTTTGGTTAGAATTATACCAAGGTATTGTATATTATTTGTGGCTACTATGAAGGGTACTGTTTCAATAATGTATTTCTTAGTCAGTTCATCATTTATATAAAGGAGGGCTACTGATTTGTCTGAGTTAATTTTGTATTCTGCCACATTACTGAATTTGTTCATAAGATTTCTCTGGTTGAATACTCTGGATTGTTCATATCATATCATTTGTGAATAATGACAATTTGACTCCTTCCTTACCAATTGTAGTCCATTGATTTTCATTTGTTGTCTTATTGCTCTAGCTAGAACTACAAGAACAATACATAGGGAAAGAGTAGGGAGCCTAGTCTTGTCCCTGGTTTTAGTGGGATTGCTTCACATTTCTCTCAATTTAATTTGATGTTGGTTTGCTGTACACTGCTTTTATTATGTTTAGGGACATGCCATGAATTGCTAATCTCTACAAGATTTTCAAAATTAAGGGGTGTTAAGTTTTGTCAAAGGCTTTCTGAGGATCTAATGAGATGATCATGTGATTCTTTTCTTTGACTTTGTTCATATATTTGATGAATTTGATGTGCTTTGAATATTGAACCATTCCCTACATCACTGATTCTACATGATCTTGGTGAATGATGTTTTTGATGTGGTCTTGAATTCTGTTTGCAGGGATAATATTGAGTATTACTTGTGTCAATGCTCATAAGTGAAACTACTCTGAAGTTCTCTTTATTTCTTGAGTGTTTATGTGGTTTTGGTATCAGGGTGCCTTTGACCTCATAGAGTGAAGTAGGTAGTGTTACTTCTGTTTCTATTTCACATCCATTTGTGAGCTTTTTGTTGGTTCTATTTTTGTTTTAGGTCTTGGACTATTTTATTTATTTCATTTGCCTGTTTGATTGAATTTTCCTATATTTCTTTAAGAGACTTATTTGTTTTTTCTTTAAGGGCTTTTTACCTGTTTCATTGTGCTTTCCTGTATTTCTTTAAGGGAGTTAGTTATAATATTTTTAAAGGCCTCTATCATCTTCATGAGATGGGATTTAAGGTCATATTTTTGCTCTTTATGTGTGTAGGATATACAGGGTTTATTTATGTAGGAGAACTGGGTTTCGATGGTACCATGTTGTATTGATTTCTTTTGATTTTGTTCTTGTGCTTGCCTTTCATCATCTTTTTGACACTGATGTTAGTTAGTCTGAGGGTCCCAAGTTGTAGCAATCCTCCAGGAAGGCAGGTAGAACTGTATGCCTCGGGTTTGCTAAGGCCTTCTGGGACACAGGCTGAGTTATGCTATGAACCACCATGTGCTGATTTGTGACTCTTATGTGTATTGGATTAGATCTGTCCTCTTGGGAGACAGGCATAGTTGTGGGTTGTGACTCATTGCAGTGTTTCATAACTATTGCTAGTACAGGCCTGGTCCTCAAACTAGACAAGCCTTTAGCACACAACTATATTGCCAAAAACTAATGTCTTGTTGTAGGACAAAGTGCTGAATCAGAGAAAGTTTTGGTAGAATAAATACATAGATAGGATGCATCAAACTCTGAGGAGAAAGAGAGACAACTTGAGCAGTGAAGGAAGAGGAGGGAAGTTCAGTGAGTGTAATTCAGTTGAGTTCAGGCAGTGTAATAGAGTTCAGTTAAATTCAGAGCAGTACAGTTTGTGTAGTTCAAAGGCAGTCTTTCCAAGCAGAGAGATCTAATAATAAGCCAAGAGAAGATAATTTGAATCAGTTAGATTGGAGAAAAGTTTAAGCTGGAACAGCAGAACAGATGAGCTAGAATTCTGAAAGTGCTAGAATGTGTTAGTTTATTCAGCCATAAGCCTCCCAGATGATAATTATATATGGAGAATAAAAGTTACTTTTACAATATGGTACCAAATAGAACCTCATTACCATAAATAGCTTACATATATTTGAGTTGTTAGTAAACTGGCTCTAGTAGATCCCACCTCCAACATTACAGGCTCTACGGTACTTATCTGTGGATGCATAAGGACCAATATTTAGAATGTAGTTAGGAATTATGTTTGAAGAGAAATGAAGTCATTGTAGGTTTTCCTCCAGTATCTATGACTTCTCTAGCCCAAGTAGTAGCCTAGAATGACACAGTACTAGTCATAAGCTTCCTGTTGAGTGTGTAATAAATCCACTTGAAGAACTATTTGTTAAAGCTGAAAAATAAATGCCATTACTGCACTCATTAGGTTATTGTGCCATGCTGCTCATTATTGTGGTTTATAGGTGTCATAGCTGTGGAGGATGGTTTGTTGCTTCCCATGCTTGGAAACTTATATGCACATTCATCAAGAAATTGATTCAGGTCAGTTTCAATACAAAGGCATCTGGTCTATGTGTCTGAAAAAAATGATATCTTTATCCATAGGAGCTTACCTTCTACTTCTGGGAGGTGATCAAGGACAATAGCCTATATTATTTTAGGAGTAGCTTGGACAACTTCAACCAATAACTCAGAAAATGGCTTTTTGTGCATAATGCTGGAGTTTTTGTTTAAGGTATTTGGCTATTGGAGTGTGCGTTGCCAGCCCAGATGAAAAACTTAATTCATGCAACAATCTTAGGAAACTCAAACTGCCTGTGAACATCTTGATAAGAACTAAACCACCCAAGCATAGCTTATGCTTAAGCAGCTGACATGAGAAAATAGAACACATAGTCTAAGCATCTCTGAACATCTGTAGCAAACAGTGGAGTTCTTTCATTTGTTTGTTTCCTTTCTTCAGTTTAGAAAATGAACACTGATACATTTGTGACACACAATAATGACAGCAAATATTCTAAAGGCTTTCAAATGCAAACTATTTTAATTGCCAAAGACTTGGAATAAATCTTGGCTCACTTGCATTAACATTTTTTTCTTAAGGCTTTTATTTCATTTCTTGCAAAGTTTGTTTTATTAGTGCTTAGCAAAACTTTTCTATAACGATGTCCATTTTTGATTCTATGAACAGCAAACAAACAAAATACAAAAGTTTACTGAAACTGAATTTGATAACTTCTGTCAAGCTACCAGAATACTCTTAGAACTTTTAGCAATTGGTAACTCTGCAGATCAAGTGATCAATTGGAAGCATTCGAATTTTGATGTTTTTATGAAACAGAGATGGCACAATTGTACCATGGTAAATTTTACAAATTGTAAATTTTACAAATTATAAAATTTAAGTGAACTCACACATCATTCAATCCATATATTTTTGTGAAAGTTATATGAGTTACAAATGTAAATACCTGTGCTTCATATGGTGTAGAGGGAGTAGATACAAAGGACAAACTTTCTAACTTATTTACAATTACATCAGTAGAGGCCTTCTATCTAGTTCATTCCTGAAAAATAGACATGTGTGTGTGTGTATCCAAACACACACACACACACACACACACACACACACACACACACACAGTAGATTTATTGTAGATTTTATTTGATTTTCTTCTTTGGTCAGTAATTCTGAGTACATTTGAATAGGTAACAATGTTTAAATATCTTTGTGTGTGTGTGTGTGTAATAATGTTTAAATATCTTGTGTGTGTGTGTGTGTGTGTGTGTGTGTGTGTGTGTGTGAAACAATGATCCAAATTTTGGTGTAGTTTTTCTGTATTATTTAGAATTTCTCTGTACATATTAAATGATGGAATTAAACTTTTGCTAATTTATAATGCATTTTTGGATAGAAATATTAGTATAGTACAAAGTGTAAATATTTCATTATAATCTCAATTATATCTCCAATAATTGTTCTCTATCTTGTAGTGATGCAAACAGTATTCTGTTTTCTTACAAAGATTTGTTTCTTTACCCACACTTGCACATTTATTATTATCTTGTGTTAGTGTTGTATATATTCGAAAAGCTGTAGTCCTCTTTTACAGAGCTTTATATTGTTTAGCTATTCAAAAGCAAACCTTTTAGTTACGAAATGACATTTCATCTTGCCTTTTTAACAAATTGCTCATTTTCTTTGTGTCTAGAAGGAGTTCATTTCTTTTTCTTCTGTTGGTTTATTTGTTTACCCTTATACATTTCCTTGTGTTGTATCTATTCATTCTAGAACTCCTTGGATATTTTTGTTATATTCAATACATATGGCCATTTTAAACATAATATTTAATTTTCAATATGAATTGATAATATAGTTAATAATGTAAATTGTAATTTCTACTTTGCAGTGTGGATTTTTTTCTCTGTATACAACATCAGTTATATTTTAGAGCAAAGTATACTTTGATCTGGACATAATTCAGAAAAATCTTACAGAAGAGGCTAGAACTTTGGTCATAGTAATGGAGCTGTTGATAGTCCCTAAAGAAATAAGGAAAATAATACTTATTGGATCCTCACCTGGGGTTGTGCCCAGTATTCTCTTAGAACTCCTGACTGCAAGTAATTTGAGGAACTGTTAGATGATATAACAACTGAAAGGTTGACTGAAGTATCGTCATGATGATGTAGCTTTGTGATATCAAAGTTGTTTTGTATTTACCTATGCTACAAAAAGTGACTCCTAACTCATAATTTTTAAGAAAAGCCAACAAATACATATGTTTTAAAGTTGAACATCAGTGGAATCAATATGTTCATAAATCATTTGTGGTCTACATTGAGAACCAATATTTTTTGCTGTCTCCTAGGTAATACAGCACAATTAAATAATATTGATATTTACTGGATATCAATTAAAATAGTAATGAGTGATTATAATGTCTGCATTTTATGTTTTTACATTTATCATATTTGATAATGATGGCAGTTATCTTTATTTCCTTATAAACTATAATTGCTTGATTTGCAGGCCACTTGTTATTGTTATCAAAGAGACTCATGGTTGATAAGACATCTAAACAATACTAAATAAAAATGAACAATTAGTTCCATTTCAGATTTCACCTAGAGATCATTTTTTTTATTAAATACTTTTTTTTAAGGTTTTAGAGGAATAAATTTTCCTAAGTGGAAGAGTACGATAAACTACCCTCATGTAGAGATGATGAGAGGAATTGAAGGAAGGAGCTTCGGATAAATCCCCAACAAAGTGAATTTACTTGTGTTGATTTTTTTTTCTTTAGAGGTTGACAAAAGATTCTCCAACATGTGATTTAGTCTATGTAGCATGGAGCATGGAGGGGTAAACACATATTTTATCTTGCCTGTGACAATGGAAAAAGCTAGTTTTGCTTTATTCCACTGACACCTGTGTAGTCTAAACTTACAATCAGGGACCTGACAGCTACAGGCAGTTGCTCGAGAGAGCATAAAGCAGTTAGAGAATCTGGGTTCTAACATTTGGTCTATAGAGGAGCCAAGATTAAGACAAACAGGCTTCATCTATAGAACAGAAGAACAGGGAAGGAGTCATTTCTATTTTTATAGAAAATCAGCCTGAATAAAGAGGCTTCTCTGATTGGCATAGAGTTTTTGTTCAGGCGATGGAAAACAGTTCCATACAAATGATTTAGTCTGACCTAGTCTGAGAACTAAGGAAACAGTCATAGAGTAGAATGTATCCTGCAGTTTCAAAGGGCAGGGCCTGAGTTTGCTTTCCCCACTGAGACCTGTGTATTCTAACTACTCTCAGAAGCAGTTGTCATCTCTGGACTTGAAAAACCAGAGGTCAAGACTTGATTTCTGAGTTGGAGAGGAGCTGCAAGAATCTCAAATTAATAATGCATGTGTTTTCAATATTGGGTGACTTTATATAATATATAATTATAGCACTTTTGGTCAATTCACTTTTTTCCTATATACATAGATTGGTTGATACATGATTTTGAAATTAAATCTGTAATAAGATATGTTTGTTTAACTATTTGTTTAATATTAGATTACTTATTGTGATGAATATATGAATATGAAGTTATACTGCTCTTCACTTTCCTAAAATTTGGAACTATTTTTGATAAATTTAAGTATAATTTCTTACATATATTAAAGACCCTTGGGAAACCAACTGAGTTTGAATCTTCCCTTTTGAAAACTATAAACTGCAGTTTAACTTTTATTGTATCAACAGTAATATGTCAACAAGATTAGTTATTACCTACACTATTTTTAATATGATTAATGTTATTATATGTAATATTTAATTAACTAAATATCAAAAATTTTGATTTGCAGTATTTTTAGTTTTAGCAAGATGTTTTAATTGTTGATTTGAAAAACTTATTTTGGAAAATAGTACTAATTCTCAAAATTTGTTATTATTTGTTATTTGTTATTCTTATTATTATTAATAAACATGTTTAATTTGACTTTTCCTTGAACTAAATCTTTTTCATGAAAGTATTCTTTGAAATGTGTGATACTTGGTTTATGGGATAAATATTGTACTTCAAGTAATTATTATATGTAAACTTAACAAGAATATACCTTTGGAAATTACGAGACAATGTGTTTTCATGCAACATTTAGAAAGTTCTTGTCCCTAGACAGTTAGTATGGCTTATAACGACTATTGAAGGATATATTAAAAGTTTTACTGAAATTCTGAGACATTTTATTTAACTATATGTTGTCATTATTTTGCTGCCCTCACCTTGCTTTATATAAACATCCCACAGATATTTTGGGTCCTTGTTCTTGAATACACTGACAGACTTGTCTCTCCCCTAAAACATTGTTTTGTTGAAATTTCATTGATTATATTCATTAATGATTTATAGCTTTTGTTTTGTCTGTTATAAACACAATGACTTTTATTTATTTTAAATTATCTCAGTGTGTATAGTGTATTTCTGCATGTGTAAAGAGGTACATGAGTTCAAGTGACCAAAGATATCAGAAAAGAGCAGAGAAGTTATTGGAGCTGAAGTTACAGGTTGTTTTGAGCTGCTTGATATGGGTTATAGGAGCTAAACTATACTATTCTCAAAGAGAAAGAAGCATTCATAATTGCTGAGAAATGTCTCTAGGCTTCTCAAGGTATTCTTATGTAAAGTTAAATTGTCCACAGCTGGTAAGATGGCTCAGTATTCAAGTGCATTTGTTACTCTTGCAGAGGGCCTGAGTTTGTTAGCCAATATTACATAGTGTCACACAGCCATCCAAAACTTCAGTTCTGGAGGATCCAACATTCTTTTCTGATTTCCATAAGCAATAATCATGCATTTTTTACACATGCATGAATGAAGGTAAAACCCTCCAACATATAAAATAATAAAATGTAAAAATATTCAAACTATATTTACTGTATGGATGTATGATGTATATGGGCACACATGTACCATCATATGCATATTTAAGTCAGGGCCCAGATTTCTAGAGTCTATTCTTTCTTTCTACCTTTCCAAGACTCAAACTCAAATGTTCATCATGCTTGCTCAGTAAATTCAAGACCCACTGAGTCATCTAACCTACCCAAATTGCAACTATTATAGAGGTTACATGACTGTTAAAATATTAAATATATTATTAAAATATATTAAAATATACATAGCTTCTTTTATAGACTTCATAAAGACCAAAACTATAGTCAATTCTAACAAATGCATTTTTATTAGACCAAAATATTATTTGTATTGAGCCACTGGTCAGGAGAAGATAAAAGATACAGCTTTTACCATTAAAATGATTAATTTGATTGGATTGATTGGATATTTTGGTAGAATCAATAAAAATGGAAAGTATAATGTTAATTAATTTGCAAATATTATAAAACAATTAGTAAGTGCACTTTTGTAGAATCATATATACACACAAACACATACACACACACACACAGAGAGAGAGAGAGAAAGAGAGAGAGAGACAGAGACAGAGAGAGACAGAGAAAGAGGAGAGACTTATGTATCCATGCTGTCAGTAAGCATACAGGAAAGAATATTTACAAGATACAGCAATATGATTGTATTCAATATCACTTTACAAAAGAGATAAAGTTACTATAATTTTTTAAAGAGTGAATTTCTATTTGAATTTTAACCATTTTTCTTAAAACTTACTTCAATTATCCCTTTTTTATTTACATTATATTTATATATACATATTAAAATACATCCAGTTTGTAAATAAGTTTGTTAGTCATATCAATCTTATGCAGACTCTGCTTTTTGTATTTAATTGATAAAATGTCTTTCAATATAGTGCAATGTTTTTATTTAATTTCTGTTGCTTTGATAAACATCATGATTGAAAACAATTTGTGGAAAAAATGTTTATGTAGTTTACACTTTTAGCTCAATTTTATTTCTTAAAACATTCAGTTCAAAAACTCAAGCAGAAGCAGAAATAGGAATCACACACACACACACACACAAAAATAACAAGAAAACCTTTCTTACTGCCTTGATTCTGGTTAGCATTTTGTACAGACTATGGCCACTTGCCAATGGGGTAAGTTTCAGTCATGGTTGGTGAGGCACTCCTATGTCAGTCCTTTACATTGGTAAAGGAGGAGGTTCTTCAATTAAAATTTCCCAGTCACAGATGTGTAAAATTGACAGCTAGGATAAGCCACCATGATGTGCTTCTTGTCAATTTGACATGCAAGTGTACCACATTTAAAATATAACCTTCTACTTCTTTTTTTCCTCATTTTTATTAGTTATTATATTTATTTACATTTGAATGTTATCCTCTTCTCAGTTTCCTCTGCACAACCCCCTATTTCCTCCACTCTCCTCTTTCCTCTATGAG
The DNA here is from genome assembly GCF_004785775.1 of Grammomys surdaster. Lineage (NCBI taxonomy): Eukaryota > Metazoa > Chordata > Mammalia > Rodentia > Muridae > Grammomys > Grammomys surdaster. The sequence continues at coordinate 6,631,579 of NW_021604613.1, forward strand.
GATGCTCCCCCACTTGCCCACCCACTCCTGGCTCAGTGCCCTAGCATCCCCCACCTGGTCATCGAGCATCCAGAGGACCAAGGAGCTCCCATCCCTGTGATGCCCAATAAGGCAACTTTCAGCTATATATCCAGCTAGAGCCATATGTCTGCCCGGTCTGTACTCTTTGGTTGGTGGTTTTGTCCCTGGAAGCTTTGAGGGGTCTGGTTGGTTGATATTGTTGTTATTTCGATGGGGTTGCAAATCCCTTCAGCTCCTTCAGTCCTTGCCCTAACTTCTCTATTGGAATCCCCACGCTCAGTCCAATGTGTGGCTGCATACATCCTGAACTGTGTTGGTTAGGCTCTGGCAGAGCCTCTCAGGGAACAGCTATACATGGCCCCTGTCAGTGAGCTCTTCTTGGCATCAGCAATAGTGTCTGGGTTTGGTCTCTGCAGATGCGATGGATCCCAAGGTGGGGCAGCCTCTGAATGGCCTTTTCTTCAGTCTCTGCTTGACTCTTTGTCTCTGCATTTCCCTTTGACAGGAGGAATTCTGGATTAATATTTTTAAAGTGAAGGATGGCCCCATCCCTCAACCAGTGGTATACCTAACCACTGAATATGATCTCTACAAGTTCTATCTCCCCTTTGTTGTGTATTTTGGCTAATGTCTTCTGGGTTTGGTCCTGGGAGCCTCTTGAATCCCTGGCATCTGGGACTTTCAAGTGGCTACCCCCAATTCCCCAACCCTACAGCTATACTTCTCCTTTCTAATTCCTGACCCTCTGAACTTCTCTCTCACCTCCTGCAGTAGCTGAACTGTCCTACTTTTCCCTCCACCTCCTCGTTCTTTCCCAGATCCCTCTCTCCCTCTATTTCCTAAAGATTATTTTCTTCTACCTTCTGAGTATGACTGTACAGTCTACCCTTTGGTGTGATCTTCTTTCTTCTTGGGTTTCATATGGTCTGTGAGTTGAATCATGGGCATTCCTAGTTTCCTTTTGGCTAATATTCACTTATCAGTGAGTATTTACCTTGTGTGTTCTCTTGTGACTGGATTACCTTACTCAGGATGATAGTTTCAAGTTTCCTCCATTTGCCTGTGAATTTCATGAAGTCATTGTTTTTAATAGCTGAGTAGTACTTCATTGTGTGAATGTACCACATTTTCTGTATCCATTCCTCTGTTGAGGGACATCTGGGCTGTTTCCACCTTCTGGCTATAATAAATAAGGCTGCAATGAACATAGTAGTGAAGGTATCCTTGTCATATGTTGGAACATCTTTTAGGTAAATGCACAGGAATGGTATAGCTGGGTCCTCAGGTAGTACTATGTCCAATTTTCTGAGGAACCACAAGAATGATTTCCAGAGTAGTTAGTTGTACCAGCTTGCAATCCCACCAAAAATGGAGGAGTGTTCCTCTTTCTCCATATCTTCACCAGCATCTACTATCACCTGAAATTTTTTGATCTAAATAATTCTGATTGATGTGATGTGGAATTTCAGGATTATTTTGATTTGCATTTCTCTGATGACTAAGGATGTTGAACATTTCTTTAGTTGCTTCTCAGCCATTCAAGATTCCTCAGTTGAGAAGTCTCTACTCAGTTTTGTACTCCATTTAAAAAAGGGTTATTTGGTTCTCTGGAGTTTAATTCCTTGAGTTCTTGTTATATTTTAGATATTACTCCTTTATCAGATATAGGGTTGGTAAAGATATTTTTTCAATCTGTGGATTTCTGTTTTGGCCTATTGACAGAGTCCATTGCCTTACAGAAGCTTTACAATTTTACGTAGTCTCATATGTCAATTCTTGATCTTAGAGCATAAGCCATTGGTGTTCTGTTCAGGAAAATTTCCCCTGTGCCAACATGTTTGGAATTCTTTCCAACTTTCTATTCTATTAGATTTATTGTATCTGGTTTTATGTGGAGGTCCTTGATTCACTTGGACTTGAGCTTTGTACAAAGAGATAAGAATGGGTCATTTTGCATTTTTATACATGCAGACTGTCAGTTGGACCAACACCATTTGTTGAAAATGCTGTCTTTTTTCCACTGGAGAGTTTTAGCTCCTTTGATGAAGATCAAGTGACCAAACATGTGAGGATTCATTTCTGGGTCTTCAATTCTATTCTGTTGGTCTACCTCACTGTCTCTGTACCAATACCATACAGCTTTTGTAACTATTGCTTTTTTGTAGATTTTACTATATGAATCTTGCCAATCCATGAGCATAGGAGATCTTTCCATTTTCTGAGGTCTTCTTCAATTTCTTTCTTCAGAGACTTGAAGTTCTTGTCATAAAATTCTTTCACTTACTTAGTGAGCTTCACACAAAGGTATTACATATTGACTATTGTGAAGAGTGTTGTTTCCCTAATTTCTTTCTCAGCCTATTTATCCTTTGAGTAGAGGAGAGCTCCCGATTTGTTTGAGTTAATTTTATAACCAGGCACTTTGCTGAAGTTGGTTATCACCTCTAGGAGCTCTCTCATGTTTTTTTTTTTTGGGGGGGGGATCACTTATGTATACTATCATATTATCCACAAATAGCGATATCTTGAGTTCTTTCTTTCCAGTTTGTATCACCTTCATCTTTTGTTGCCTAATTGCCCTGGCTAAAACATCAAGTACTATATTTGGTTTGATGTTAGCTATTTGCTTGATATATATTGTCTTTATTATATTTAGGTATGGACTTTGAATTCATTTTGTCTCCAATACTTTTAGCATGAAGGGTTGTTGAATTATGTCAAATGCTTTTTCAGCATCTAGTGAGATGATCATTTTTTTTCCTTTGAGTTTATTTATATAGTGAATTACATTGATGGATTTCCTTATATTGAACCACCTCTGCATCCCTGGGATGAAGTCTACCTGATCATGCTGAATGATCATCTTGATGTGTTCTTGGATTCAATTTGCAAGAATTTTATTGAGCACTTTTGCAACAATATTCATGAGGGAAATTCATCTGAAGTACTCTTTCTTTGTTGGGTCTATCTGTGTTTAGGTATCAATGTAAATGTGGCTTCATAAAATGTATTGGGTAATGTTCCTTCTGTTTCTATTTTATGAAATAGTTTGAGAAGTATTAGATATTCTTTGAAGGTCCAATAGAATTCTGCACCTAAATCATAAGGTTCTAGGGATTTTTTTGATGGGAGACTTTTAATGACTGTTTCTATTTCCTTAGGGGTTGTGAAACTGTTTAAATGGTTTATCTGATCCTGATTTAACTTTAGTACCTGGTGTCTGTCTAGAAAATTGTCCATTAATCTAGATTTTCCAGTTTTGTTGAGTATATGCTTTTGTTGTAGGAGCTGATGATTTTTTTGAATTTTCTCGGTCTCTGTTGTTATGTCTACCTTTTTATTTCAGATTTTGTTAATTTGCACATTGTCTCTGTGTCCTCTGGTTATTCTGGCTAAGGGTTTACCTATCCTGTTGATCTTCTCAAAGAACTAGCTCCTGGATTTGTTGATTCCTTGTATTTTTCTTTTTGTTTCTACTTGGTTGAGTTCAGCCCTGAGTTTGATTATTTCCTTTCATCTACTCCTTTTCAGTATATTTGCTTCTTTTTGTTCTAGAGCTTTCAGGTGTGCTGTTAAGCTCCTAATATATGCTTTCTCCAGTTCCTTTATGGAGGTATTCACAGCTATAAACTTTCCCTCTTAGCCCTGCTTTCATTGTGTTCCAGACATTTGGGTATGTTTTGCCTTCATTTCACTAAATTCTAAAAAATCTTTAATTTCTTCCATTATTTCTTCCATGACAAAGTTATAATTGAGTAGTTAGTTGCTAATCTTCCATGTGTATATGGAATTCCTGTTGTTTTTGTTGTTCTCAAAGACTAGCCTTAGTCTATGGTGATCTGAGAAGGTGCATGGAATTATTTCAATCATCTTTTATTGGTTGAGGCTTGTTTTGTGTTCCATTATACAGACAATTTTGGAGAAAGTACTGTGAGGTGCTGAGAAGAAGGTATATTCTTTTGTTTTAGAGTGAAATGTTCTGTAGATATCTGTTAAGTCCATAACCTGATAATTTCACTGTGTCTGTTTAGTTTCTTTTTCCATTAAATGACCATTGGTAAGATTTGGGTGTTAAAGTCTCCTAATGTTAATGTGTATGGTTCAGTGATTTTTGAGCTTCAGTAATGTTTTTTTGTTTTACAAGTGTGGGTGTTCTTGCATTTGGGGCATAGATGTTCATAACTGAGAGTTCCTCTTGGTGGATTTTTCCTTTGGTGAGTACATAGTATTCTTTCCCATATTTTTTGATAACTTTTGTTGAAAGACTATTTTATTGGATACAGAATTGCTATTCCAGTTTTTTCCTGGGACCATTTGCCTGGAAAACTCTTTTTCAGTCTTTTAATTTAAGGTAGCATCTATCTTTGTCACTGAGGTGTATATATTTCCTATATGCACCAAAATGGTCCTGTTCACATATCCAGCCTGTTAGTCTATGTCTTTTTATTGGGGATTTGAGTCCACTGATATTCAGAAATATTAAGGACCAATGATTTTGCTTCCTTTTATTTTTGTTGTAAGAGGTGGATTTATGCTTGTGTGGTTATCTTCTTTTGGGTTTATTGTGAAAAAAAAAAAGCTAGTTTCTTGCTTTTTCTAGGGTGTAGTATCCCTCCTTGTATTGGAGTAATCCTTCTATCATCCTGTAGGTCTGGATTGGTGGAAAGATATCTTTTAAATTTGGTTTTGTCATGGGATATCTTGGTTTCTCTATGGTAATTGAGATTTTTGTTGGATATAGTAGCCTGGGCTGGCATCTTTGTTCTCTAAAGTTTTGTATGACATCTTTCCAAGATCTTCTGGCTTTTACAGTCTCTGTTGAGAAGTCTAGTGTAATTCTGATGGGTCTCCCTTTATATGTTATTTCACCTCTTTCTCATATAGCTTTCAATATTCTTTCTTTGTTATGTACATTTGTCATTTTAATTATTTGAGGAGAGGAATTTCTTTTCTGGTCCCATCTGTTCGGTGTTTTATAGGCTTCTTATATGTTGATCCATCTCCTTCTTTAGATTAGGGAAGTTTTCTTCTATAATTTTTTAAAGATGTTTGCTGGCCCTTTGAGTTGGGAATCTTTACTCTCTTCTATACCTATTTTTCTTAGGTTCAGTCTTTTCATTGTATCCTGGATTTCTTGAATTGTTTGAGTTAGGAGTTTTTTGCTTTTTATATTTCCCTTAACTGTTGTGCCAGTGTCTTCTAGGGTATTTTCTATGCCTGAGATTTTCCCTTCTATTTCCTGTATCCTGTTGGTGGTTCTTGCATTTGTGACTCCTGATTTCTTTCCTAGGTTTTCCATCTCCTTTGTGTTTTCCTTAGTATTTCTATTTCCATTTTTAGATCCTGGATGGTTTTGTTCAATTCCTTCACTTGTTTGTTTGAGTTGTTTGTATTTATTTAAGAAATTTATTTGTTTTCTCTTTAAGGGCTTCTACATGCTTACCTGTGTTTTCCTGCATTTCTTTAAGGGAGTTATATATGTCCTTCTTAAATTTAAGAGATGGGATTTTAGATTTGAATATTGCTTTTCAGGTATATTGGGGTATCCAGAACCTGGTGTGATAGAAGAACTGGGTTCTGATGTTGTCAAGTAGCATTGCTTTCTATTGCTTATGATCTTGTACATGCCTCTTGCCATCTGGATATCTCTAGTGCTACCTGTCCTTGTGGTCTCTGACCAGAGCTTGTCCTTCCTGTGATCCTGGTTGTATCAGAACTCCTCAAAGTCCAGCTGTCTCTTTAATCCTGTGTTTCTGGGATCCTGTGATCCTGAGATCCTATTGTGTCAGAGCTCCTGGGTATCAAGCTTTCTCTTGGTATTGCAGGAGTGGGTGGGGAGCCAGAACCCAGGATCTGGTCTGGGCACAGAAAAAAACCCGTGCCTCTGACTGACGTGCGTCCATGCTTCCCTGGTCACTGTGGGGACCCCAGTTACACCAGGTGTTGGGGCAGATGTTGTGGCCTCAGCTGTAATCTTGGGTGTGTGAAAGCTCCAGTGATCCTGGTTTTATCAGAGCACCCGGAAGTTGAGCTTCCTCTGGGTGTTGTAGGACTGGGTGAGGAGCTAGTGCCTGGGTCTGCTCCAGGCACAGGTTTAAACTGGAAGGAACCTATGCCTCTGGATGGGTGGGTGTTCTTGCATCCCTGGATCCAAGGGCTCCCAATTCAACCTTCCCTTTCTTTGTACTGTTGTGCCATGAACCATTCTTGAACCTCAAAATACCACCAAGGAGCCTTTTCCAATGTAATCACATTAGAGTTTTTTATTACAAACTTGACTTTGTGGTTACTCACCACTGGCCCCCAGGACAGTTTTTGGAGAGGCCAGCCCAAACTCTTATCGAGACAGATTTTATAGAAAAAGGAAGGAAGTGCTGTGGTGTCTAGCCTAGCAAGCATCTAAGCTGAATGTCTATTGTAAGCCAACAGGTGGGTGATCTGAAGCAAGATCCTATAGAATCACAAATGGTCTGAAAGTACATCTGAAACAATCAGACTAATCTCTGATCAACTATTGCTAAGAAGTACTCCCAAAGGACAAGCTGTGGGGGTCCTTCCTGGTATGTGGGTGCAACTTGGGTTCAGCTGTGGGCCAAGTTCTCAGACTTTTCTTTTTTGTTTTCTTTAAGATAGAGAACAGTTCCAAGATGGAGTAGGTTTGGTCTCATTCCCAATAATTTATATTAATAGTATATAAAATACTTTATGAATTTAAACACCTCACAATCCTTAAAAAATTATATCACTTAATAGTTCAATAGCCTTTAAAATGTTCAAAGACTCTTATCTGTAGACTTCTGTAAAAATTACAGTAAGTTACATTCTTTGTTATTGCAAAAAGTAATACTAAAGAATAATTTTAGTTGAATCAAATAAAAACAAGAATTAAAATACTGTAAATTTAAGTTCTACAGCTCATTGCTAAGCACCTATGGCTTAGCCATTATATTCTGGGTCCTAACATATTTAGGCAGTTCTTTTCTGGCTCTGTCTTTGGCAAAACAAATACAACTTAATTCAAATGCTCAGACCAGAGAAACACTACAGTTACTGTGGTCCTTTGCAGATATACCATAGTATTCTGGGAGCTTTAATGTCCTAGATTCTTCTGAGGGCTATTCTTGGTTGTCGTCTTGAATAAATCTAGAATTAACTAAAACCCCCAAATGGAAGGTACACACATGAGGGGTTTGCACTTAATTTGAAGTGAAAAAACATAAATCTATTTGGAATCTGGGAGTCATAAGATATACCTTTAATCCAGATTTTTAATCTATATCTAATGTGTGCTATACATTTTCCTAGAAGTCTATATAAGGTCATGGAAAAAAGAAACACTCGCTCTTTGCCTCTTTTCTCTCACCTTGCTAGCAATTCCAATGGACCCTACTTCTTTGGGATCCAGTGTATGACAAAGAGCAACTGAGATATAGCCTCCTATACTGAGCAAATACTAGATTCTTGGACTTTCACTTTATAGCCAGCAATTGTTGAATTAGCTGAACTACAGCCTGTGAGTCATTCTAAGTCATAAACACACACACACATACACACACACACACACACACACACACACACACATTCACACACAGAGACACATCATATACATATATGCAATCTATAAATTTTGTTATCTTAGAGAAAACTGACTAATACAGTTAGTTCTCTACTCCAACTGATCTTGAATCTTCAGTGCTCTCTCTGTCAAGCCCTTTCTATAGGGATTCCTACAATGTAATATGATTTCAAGCCTCAACAACTTTCCAAGAACCCCTCAGGCCTTCATATACAACATGTAGGAGATTTTTAACATTCAACATTGAAACATATTTTTCTTAAAGTTCTTCTGCCTACTTCATATGTATTAGCTCTATTGGGCCAGAGTTTACGTGTGTTGGCCTGAGGAAATACTGTTTCATAATCCTAATGGAGCATATAAGTTTTTGCCTCAGTAACACTGATCTATTTTAATTATACCTGATTCTTCAACACCAGTTGACCAGCAGCATCCCTTGTCCCAGGAAAGCAATTGTGTCATTTTTCAGTCTGCTGGGAACAGATATTATTTATCCTTAGCAAATCAGCAACTAAAAGTTCTTAATACAAAATAACATACAAACAGGCTTAATGGAGCATTTGTTGGTTTCTATCTGAAATATCACAAGCCATTGCAAGCAATTTGCATATATTTCTGGTTTTATATTATGTTTTAAATTTTATTTTCATTTTATATGGATAAATAAATATTTTTCTTATATATCTGCTGACCAAATACATGCTAGTGTTCATCATTTCTCAAATAAAACACATGATCTCTTGTGTTGCATACAATTATGAAACTTCAAATATGTGCTGGAAATCATACCTGGATTCTGTGCAAGAAGAAGTTATAAGAAATTGTTTAAAAATTACAGTTGAAGACTAAAGTCCCTATTTCAGCATTCTTTCCATAAAAGCTTCCACAGAACAACCCAATAAGCTATGACCAATCAATGGTGTGTCAAAGTTCTGAAACCTTCCAAAAGTCTTGCCAAAGCAACATTGTCAGGTCCATTACTGCAACAAGCCCACTTCTGGCACTAATTATCATTCTAATTTTCTTTCTGTTGCTGTGAAAACAACTAAAAAGCAATTTTGGAAGAAACGTATTTATTTGACTTATACTTCCAGGTGTGAAACAATCATTAAAGAAATTTAGAGCAGAAACTAAAGTAGGATCATTTATAGGATCCAGAAAGGGATGGCATTTACTGAATTCCTCCTACTTGCTTTTTTTATACAGACCAGAGCCACTTACCTAAGAAATATTTCAGCCTATAGTGGGATGGAATATTCTATATCAATCAATAATCAAAACTATTCTTTGTAGACATGGCTATCTACAGGCTAATTGATGAAGACAATTTTGTTTTGATTCCCTATTCCCAGGTGTGTCAATATGAAAACCAAGATTGGCCAACACAAGTAGGAATCTATAAGTGATTATCAAACTAATAATAATTACAGTGGATAGAGAAGAAAGTATAAAAAAGTAAAGACTTTTCCTAAGACATAATTACTAATTAGACCCAAATCTATTTTAGGAAGACATATTTTAGTGAATTGGTTTTCTGCTTCTCAGGTAATACAACCTGGCTATCCTCCTGATATTCCAACTCAAATGAATCCAATATACTCAAATATGTGTTGTAAGTTTTAAATTGTATGTGGACTGTAAAGAGTATTAATTCTAATGAGCAAATATTATGCAAATTACTTTGAAGTTTCATTCCAGTGGTTTAAATCCTTTTATATAATAAATAAAAATTTCTTTGTTGGGAGAGGTTTTCAAGTTTGCTTATCTAAAGCTAACAGTGCTTTATAAAATTCTTCTGCTTTCTTGGTGAGAAAATGACTTCATATTATATTTTCATAGAGAAAGGTTCTGAAATATTTGCAAAGCTAAATCCCAAGAGAAGACTCAGAGCAAAAACCAATTCTCTGTACTTCAGTTCTAATGCTCTATTAGCAAGATTTCTGAAAATAAAACTACCTTGTATTTTGTTTTCTACTAGACTTGTTTTCAAATATTTGGAATGATTTATTTGCTTCTTTGGACCAATGCACATACCTAATCTTGCTTACTTTTGCTAAGCCACAAAGTTAAATGTTTATATTTTATAACTGAATTATTATGAAGGCATTTTAAAATATCTCTCTAACTTTAAATTTAACAAACATATCTCATAATTAATTTGGAATTTAATTATTTATTCACAGTTTTACTATCAGGTATTTATTAATGCTTATATTTTCTCAGGTTACTTGGGATATTCTGTACTTTTAACCCCATTGGATTAGAATCATTATCTAGTAAGGAAACAAAAGAGGATAGACAGCAAGATTAAAAGGGGCATGTTTGCTAAATACTTAGTGCAACAATTTATTAAACAGTATAGAAACTAACTGCTGGCATAGTACACTTGGTAATGTATTTTTTATATAATATATCATGAATATTGAAATATTTGTCATCTTCAACTGATATCTAACCATATATCTTATAAAAGTAACTTAACCTTTTTCATATTCATGAAAGGAGGTTTCATTAGAAGACCAAATTCTATGGGTACTGCTCTGATATGTCTGTGTGTGTATTTATGTGTGTATTATACATGTATGTGAACATGTATGTTCATGTTTCTGTATAGAGTTTAAGAGAATAAGTGTATGTCCAGTTAACTCAAACATCTGCCAATTCCTTTGAAACAGGGTTTCTCACTGAACTTAGAACTAGGCTGGAAGCTAAAGAGCAGCAATGATTCTCCTGTTTCTTCCCAAAATAATGTCAGTATTATACGTGATGGTGACCAAGATGAGATTTTTCATGGATCCACCCACAGTTAATAATATTTTCATGGCCAGCAATATTACACTGTGTCTTAGTCAGGTTTTCTATTCCTCCACAAAACATCATGACCAAGAAAAAAGTTGGGGAGGAAAGGGTTTATTTAGCTTACACTTCCACATTGCTATTCATCACCAAATAAAGTCAGGCCTGGAACTCACACTTTGTAGTAACCTGGAGTCAGGAGCTGATATAGAACACATAGAGGGATGCTGCTTACTAGATTTCTTCCCCTGGCTTGCTCAGCTTTCTCTCTTATAGAACACAGAATTACCAGCACAGGGATGGCTGGTAATCACTTAATCACTGTAGTATATAATATTAAAAAATAATCCATATTCTCACCAGCTAGGCACCAACCAGCAGTCTGAGTCTGGTCCCTGTAGTGGAAAATTTTCCCAGCAAGCTGGGAGGAGCCCAGGTGGGAGCAGTAAGGAGAGGAAGAGGAGAAGGAAGAGGAGGAGCGAAGGAGGCAGAGATGTAGGAGCCATGGATGACCATGCATGTATCGAGATCAATCCTGGGTAACAATTTATATCTAGGTTAGTTAATTGGGAAACACCTCCAATTGTGTGGGCATCTTGTTATTTGAGTATTATCAAACATATTAAGTCGTTTATTAATCTTTAAGCATTAGAGTCTAATTTCTACTGGGTACTGCGTAGATGGTGGGATGGTCTGAGCTCAGCCTAATCTTATGGAGACAATGTAGAAGATTGGCAGAGACATCTCCCATGCTGGCGTCTCGTGGATGGTAGGGCATGTGTCTCTGACTGCCAGAGCATTCGGGCTGAGCCAGTGGCCTGAACCTCAGCACCAGCAATAACTCACCTGGTGACCTCAGGCCTAGCCTAGTCGGGAACATGACAGCAAAGTAATCTAAGACAGATCGGGTGCCACTGTATTAAATATCTCCTGCAACATGTCCCTGCCTGGCACATAGGCTGAGACTGCATGTTTTCCCTTTTGTGCCTGTGCCACCAAGCCTCTCCAGAGTCCTGAAATAGCTCTCTCCTCCCTGTGACTGGCTGCTGCCAAACCTTCTCAGCACCCCCAAAGTTTCTCAGCTAGATGAGGCACACTCTCACATACCCACATTCCATTGCAGTTGCCTTTCCCTGGAGCTCAGTTGACTCTCAACAAGAAGGAAAACATCAGACAATCTTAGTTGACAATCAACAGATAACACAATCACTGGGTACAGAAACAAGGATCTTAATTTCACCAACTAAGTTAGAAATCTTCCCAGAGCAGATCCTGATGTATCTGTACCCAAACTAACAGTCTCTGGCCTACATCTTGCCTCCTTGCTCCTGCAGTCCAACATGATCACCCCCTCCTCCTGCCTTCCCTCTTCCTCTCTTGGACCTGGACATCCTGCCTCCTTATAGAGCAGTGACTGGCTTCTTGTATTTATTATTTCAATCAGTTAGGGGAAAGTTCCACTACAGATACCTAATTGAGAAAATGTCTTATAGATATGGAGGGGTGCTGCTTACTGGCCTGCTTCTCCTAGCTTGCTCAGCTTCCTTTTTTATAGAATCCAAGACTATCAGCCCAGGATGACACAACCCACAATGGGCCCTCCCACCCTTGATAACTAATTGAGAAATGCTTTACAGCTGGATCTCAAGGAGGCATTTCCTCAAGGGATGCTCCTTTCACTGTGATAACTCCAGCTTGTGTCAAGTTGATAAACAAAACCAGCTAGTACACTCTGTCCCATCCTTTTATTTATATTTTTATATCTTAAGTTTACTAATCAAAATATATTGATTATCTACAAAAGGAAGGAAGCATGAATATTGATTTTATTGTCATTCCTCATAATGAAAATAGCTTGTAAGCCTGATATTCCACCATGCAACATATTCTGTGAGTTCTGTTTCAGGAGTTGGCCTCCAATAACATGGTTTCTTCCTAGCTTTTTTTTTTCTGGAGGACTCCCTCACTTCACAAGATGCCTAGATCCAAGATGTTGTCAATGAATAATTTCTAAGTAATAGAGTTCTTTTCATCATAGATGAAGGACAAAACAGGACTGTACGCACAACAACACCCTGAAGGCACAGTCTAACAAGAGTTTGATAGGAACAGGATAAAAAAATGTCCAAGTTCAAGTTCTTAGCTTCTGGAAATATACAGAAAGGAGCACAGGCATTTTTATTGGATGTGGTAGCTTGAAGTTGTATGAATCTCTACAGAAATATAAAATGTTGCTTTAAATAACTTTCTTTTTCATCACAAAATGTGACAGCACTGTTCTTTATGCATCCATAGCAGACAGCGAGCTCTCAGGAGTGATATAATAATGAAGACTTTAGGGATCCTAGTGTGGAGTGCTTTGTTACAACTGGTTAAATTATGATAACTGATCTTATATTACAAATTATTCTTCACTAGCATTACAATATATTGTAAATATTAGCAGATCATTATAAATGATAGATTATAAAAGAAAACAGTAGAAAAATACAGGCGATATTTGTCATGAAGTTTTTCACTATTAAAAAAAATGCATTCATAGTATAGCGTGAGAAGCTATCAGTGGAAAATAATTATTCTCACACAACAGTGAAGCATGAAGTCTACCATATTCCTGGTAAGATATATCCACTGATTCAAAAATGAGACAAATAATATGAGAATAACTGACTACTTATTAATTGGAATGAGGCCAGTTTTACAGCATGTCCCATATCTGATACTGAGGCAAGAACCCGATTCTAGACACAGTATTGTCCCTAGTGGAAAACCACTGTTAGTGTTCTGGTAAATGTACATGGCAATGAACAATTTATACTGGTATATTGCTTTACTCAGAGATTAGTACAACACACAAATCTGAGCAGAGGAGATTATTCCTTTAGATGATAGTAATTAGCTCAGAAAGTCATAGCTCATCAACTTACTGATTAAGAGATGGACCTTGGGATGTTCAGTTATAAAGACGACATCTATATCTTAATCCCAACCCATCAATGCCCAGAAGTCTTTATTGAAGAGAAGGGGCAGAAATACTGTATAAACCAAACAAAATTTCTTATTTTACGTACACAGTGTTTTCCAGGAAAAGTAAACAAGGCCAGATGCACATATGAACTCACAGAGACTGTGACCACATGCACAAGACATATTCAAGATCAAGTCAGAAAAAAAATATCAGTATGGAGGAGGAGAGCTAGGTTGAAATGACAAGGAGTTATGGGCATTTGATTGCTTCTGAGTGAAAAGAGTCTTCCGTCTTCAATCGAATGATTTTAGGTATATGGATCCCATTCCAGGTAGACTCCATACCCTAAAAAAGCTAATCAACAGAACTAGATTCCTATATTTTTAAGGATCAAGAGAGGGAGACTTATAGAATTAAGTAAGAATCTGATAAAAGACGGGGAAAGAAAATAGAACCTATTTACTCTCTGATACTGTGCAATCATACATGCTCACATATTTGACTGATTTATTGCTTGCCTCAATAGAGGATGACCTATCTACCCTAATAGAACAGATTCCTTAATTGTGAAATGATACTAAACAAGTTCATGTATGCTTTTTTCTACAATTTTGGTGTTCTTTTTAAGTCTTTTTATTAACAGAACAGTCAGATATCATGTGTATCTTAATCCATATCAGGAACATATCTCTAAGTAATTCATTGTTCATCTATGTAAAGCTAAAACGTGTTTTACTGATGTTAACAAATATGTCTGATTACTCTGATCATTTTAATTTTCATTATTTACTTGTTTGTGCCCTCCAGGTTTAAACTTTATTAAATTTTTATTTAAAAAATTACTATAATGAACTATAATGAACTGTTGTTGTATTTTGTCAAACGTCTTTCCTGCTTCTAATGAGATGATGCAAGTTTCTTTATTTCAGTTTATTTATATGGTAGATTGATTACACTTACATAGATATAGATATAGATATAGATATAGATATAGATATAGATATAGATATAGATATAGATATAGATATAGATGATATAGATATAGATATAGATATAGATATAGATATAGATAGATATAGATAGATAGATAGATAGATAGATATAGATAGATAGATATAGATAGATATAGATAGATATATCAGTACCCATTTATATATATTAAATATATCAGTATCAATATATGTATATATATATATATTTTTTAAGCAACCCTGCATCTTCCTGCTTGGTCATTATTGATGAACTTTTTAATGTGTTCTTCAATTTCATTTGCAAGTATTTTATTTAGCATTTTGATGTCTATGTTCATATAGGAAATTAGTCTGTTATTCTCTGATTTTTTTTTCCCAAGGAGAGTGATTCTTTATGTAGTGTTGATAACAAGATAACTGTACTCATGAAATTGATGGGATAATTTTCTCTATTTCTCTCCTGAAGTGCAATTTGACAAGTATTGTCAAATTACTTGGGATGTTGAAAGTTTGAGAATTTTGTACAAATCCCATCTGACCCTAGGCTGGCTTTCTTTCTTTCTTTCTTTCTTTCTTTCTTTCTTTCTTTCTTTCTTTCTTT
>NW_021604613.1:6646521-6717072 GCF_004785775.1 Grammomys surdaster
TTTCTTTCTTTCTTTCTTTCTTTCTTTCTTTCTTTCTTTCTTTCTTTTGTTGTTGTTATGGGATACTATTAATGAGTGCTTCTACTTCACTAAAGGAGATTTAAATCTTTTAAAGTTGTTTATCTGGTCTTGATTTAAATTTGGTAAGTGATATATATTAATAAAATTATGCTTTTTTTCATTGTTATTTTTAGATTTTTCAATTTTGTTTAGTGAGTTTCCTCCATGTCTCTCCTTGTTTTTCAATTCTAATTTTGTTAATTTATCTTTTGCCTCTCTGCCTCTTAGTTAATTTAGATAAGAGTTTGTCAATCTTATTGATTTTCTCAAAGAACCAACTCTTACTTTTATTCATTCTTTGAATTATCTATATCAGGTCTTCAGTGTATGTACTTTAGCATTCAGTTTAGTATTTTATGGGACTCTTGAGTATAAATGTTGGGGACTCTGATTCTTGTGCTTTCTCTTGGGACTCTTTCCCCTTCCTTTGCCATGTCCAACTCTGGTGTCATGTTTGTTTGAGTTTTTTTATCTTATATTTTATATTTTTATGCTTTGTTGTTATCTCTTAGAAGCCTACTCTTTTCTAATAAGAGACAAGGAGCATGTGACCAGGTGGAAGAGGAAGTGGAAAGTACCTGTGAGAAGTAAAGTAGTCGAAACTACAACCAGGATCTATTGTATGAGGTAAGAATATATATTTAAAAATAAAGGAAAAATAAACTACTGGATAGTTTATTCATTTTACCTTTAAGTCTGATCACATTAATAAAATTATATAAATATAAATATATACTTCTTTATTATGTTAAATGCTTTAGTGTCATTTATAATTTATATTGACATAAAGAAATGATATTATTCTAATAAAGTCCCATTTGATGGAAGCCCCCCAAACCATTCTGTAATTTGTTTCATATTCAATACTTTAAATTCAACTTCTATCACTGCCTACTTGGCTATGCTATCATTTTGATTTAAGAAAACAAATGTATTACTCATAATGTGTGTGTGTATGTTTTTTAAGGATGCATAAATGATTTTTAATATGAGTTTACGTGTATGTGTTTGAGAGTTGTGTGTGTTAGTATGATAAACATATAAGTTCATGTGTGCTCACATGAGACTTTATGTGGGGTGTATGTGGATGCATTTTGGTGTTGGTATACCTGTATGTGTATAGAAGTGAAACCCAGATATCAGATTATCTTCCAGCAGGCTTCAATCTTTTATTTCTATATTATTTATATACAGTGTACTTCCTTGGCCTGGATTATGAGACATCAGGTGGAAAGCTAGTTCACAGGGTCTCTTATTTGAGTTCTAGGAATGGAAGTATAAAGTTCATGATTGCATGAAAGAATGTTATCTGTTTTCTTTACTATAAATATTATTTATCACCTGAATCAAAAGAAACAACGATGTATATAATAAAAGCATCATCAGATGTTATTTACATTGTATTTTCTTAACTGATAGTTTTAAGCTAATTGAAAGGGTAAGTGGGACTTGAGAGGGAAGTTTATTTGATGTGTTATACCTTTAGTTAGTAGGATAGATTAGCATATGAGTTTTGACAGCAAACTGTGGGTAAAGTCATTTTCGTTTTTATACAGTGATATTTATTTATATATCATTATAAAGTTTAGGTGTTCATTCCCTATTATTCAGGATTCAAAACTTCCTACATTCATGTTTTCAGAGTTTCAATTTATTATGCCTATATTTTGGAATATGGAAATCATCATGTGAAATGAGAATTTATTTGCATACACATTATAAGGGATTAAGGCAGATACAAATATTTTCCATTTTCTTATTTATTAGAGTCACTGCTCTTCAGATATGTGGAAGCCATTTTCTCTTTCAAGTTCAAGAATATTATACAACTCTCTCTTCCCTGACTCACATATCTGTTATTAAATTCCACCAACAGTATAAAAAAGAGGCTAAATGAAACTCTTGGCATCAAACCACTGACCAGCTTGCACAAATATATTTGCTACTAAAGGTGCCACCAACTAATTCCATGAACCTAAAGAAGAAAACAAAAGAGAAAAGAAAAAAAGAAAGAAAGCTGATTAAATAGTTATTCCACAAAGACTTTGTTCAGATGGTTAATAGTTCTGAAAGGTCTATTATGTATGTAAAGGTTTTATTTTTCTCAGCTGAAAAGAACAGAGAGAAAAGTAAACAGTGATGCTTGACCATTAGTTACTAAGTAGCTGACAGGAAAATGTTTCCTTTTATAGAAAGATGCTTTCTATATTGTTCTAATATTTCAAAGTGTTCCAAGTAAAATCTCTGCTCAAATAGGCAGCTTGTATTGTGCTCAGTTTCTACACCAAAGACTTTTCTAAAGCAATATCTTAGTACTTAGACTTTGTTCTCATCATTTCCCATATGTCTGCCCATAGTTAATATTAGTTGATAAAAAGATCAGAAATGATTTTCTTTCTGAAATAAAAAAATTAAATTAGAATAATTGGGTTAAAGGTTTCCAGTGTAGTATGGTATAATAATAATGATGATATGAAACTTATAATTTATATTTTATATATTGAACATATATATATGTACATACATATAATAAACAAATGTTAATTATTGTATGACACTCATATTTATATTATTTGAACAACGGGGTTAAATATAAAGAAGGAAATTTTAAATTATCTTTATAATAATTTTATTATGACAGATAACAAAAAATGAATTGAATCTAAAATTACGATTAAGTGCTCTTTTTAATTATAAAATAATTAAAATGCCCCATGTATTTCATAGGCTTTTCTGTATATCTTGTTATAATACCCCCATCCTAGTATACATTATTAATGCTGAATTTATGGCATTTATATTTCTTTACTTTATTGAAATCTAAACAGAATTTTGAATTTGTTTATAGTCTGTATATATTCAGGTTTTCAGGATTTTCTCAATCATATGTTCATCACATTCCTTCTTCCAACTTTTGTCTATTTATTCAATATTGAGTTTTCATGACTTCGCTATTTTCCATATGCTGCAGCTTATCTATACATTGTACAATAATGATATCCATATGCTATAGTTCATCTATCTCCTCTGTGCATATGTACACTGTTTTTAGTCTTGATGTCTTTAAGTGATGTTGTTACCAACTCTGTTCATATTTGTCAGAACATTCATACCATTTCTGTGAAGGATAAATCCAGAAATAGAAATGTTGAGTTGTACGTTATGCATATCTTCTATTCTGAACACTTCCTAATGTTTTTTATAGGTTGCTCTACTTATATGTCTGCCATAAAATATTTTTATATTCCCCAAAATTGATCTATACTTTCCCAATATTCACACAAGTTGTGTAATTTCCTCTAATGTCTTAAGGGTGTGACAATATCTCAGTGTGTTTTTACCTTACTTTACTTGATTACTTGCAAGGTGAGAACATTTTCATCTTTTCTAGATTTGGCCTTTCTATCCTTTTACTGACTTTTTATATTGTTGGACATATCTCTGGGTAGAAGAATTGTATTAAATCAACATGATTGCTCTCACTAGAATAAAGATGTGCACTCAGTATATACAATTGATCCCAAACAATGAGTTGAAGGTTAGTTTGTAGAAGGAAACAGCCAGGTCTGAAAGTGACATCTAATTGAGTGGCAGACAAAGAGATGAATCAGAGAAGACTTGAGAGAATGGGTCAGAGGAAGGATATGCTTAACTCTTATAGGAACAGTCATGAAAGAGATGCAACTTTTTAAAAAAAAGATGTCTCAGAGAGACAGAGAGTTAGGAGTCAGTGTAGTAAGTACATCACAGCCGAGTTGAGTGAGTTTAAGTGTTTGGTTTGGTGAAGCTCATTTTGTGAAGTTCAGAAGAAATTTTTCAAACCAGAGAAATTCAGTCAAATGCTGAGAGAAAGCAGTTTGAATCAGTCAGCTTGGAAATGAGACTGAGTCCAAACAACTCAATTGAACCAGCCAGCCAGAATTCAGAAAGAGCTAGGAAGAGTGAATTTTTTTTCAACAGTAATGCTCTGACATTACAATTACATCTGGAAAATAAAAATTATTTATGATCTAGCTGGAATGCAGACACACTACACAGCTTTATTTGCTCTGGCTGGAATACCGATATGCCTTTATGACATACCTTTATTCACTAACAATCATGCCTAATTGAGGGCCAGACAAAATTATGAATCAGAGAATGATTTGGCAGAATGAATCCAAGAAAGAATACGCCCACCTCTCATAAGAATAGACAGGAAGGGGGGATATTTAAGAGTAGCGCAGGAAGAAAGAGTGAATTGGCAGTCAGTGGGGTTCAGTGAATTGGAGTTGAGAGAGTCAGTTGAGAGTCAGTATAGTTGAGTGTGGTGCAAAGCTGTTAAGTTCATTTGTCAGTTCATGTATTTCAGTGTAGGACATCAGAGGCAGTAAAATCCAGAGAATGAGAAAGAGACAGAAGATTAGAAACAGCTGCCAGAGTTAGTTCTAGGCCAAATAAAGCAATTCAGTTGGAATCTGAGTGAAGCTAAATTGAATCAGTGAGTTTGGAGAGGCATTTTATCAAGAACACCAGAGTTGAACCAGATAGCCAGATTCAGAATTGGCTAGAAAGGGTGAGTTTTTTCAGCTGTAAGCATCTGAGATGATAATTACATCAGGCAAATGAAGCATATTTTTTCATTTCTGTTGGTGGGAGTATATGGTTGACTATTTGCAGTGTTAGGGCTCAAACAAAGAGTACCATATATTTTGAAGAAGATCTCTACTACTGGACTATATCCTCATATCTCCATGGGCATTCTTACTGATCTATTCAAATGTTTAATATACTCTAAGTACAAAATAATTTTCTATTGTTTTAATTTTCAGATTATAATTACAACATTCCTCCCTTTCATTTTCTTCTTTTCAAACATTCTCAATTACTGATCCGTTCTTTACAATTCATGGTCACTGTTCCATTAACTGTTATTACATATTCCTAAATGTAAACTGTTTGGTTTGTATGTTACTTGTATGTTTTATGGCTCATCAGTTTGTATTTAATAATCAATTGGATCTTTCTTGCAGAAAACTGAATTGCCACTCTTAACATTTCTTTATTGGCTGTAGTTCTTTCTTTAAGGTTAAGACCTTATGGACCTTTCTACCACCACTTTGGCATGTCTGTTGGTGACACCCTTGTTCAGCTCACTTTGTAAAGCTATGTTGGTGAGACATTGTAAGTGTTACTTCTGATATTCCTAGGAGACAGATTCTCACACAAAACTCCCTGATCCTTTGACTTTGACTGTTGGGGTCCAGAAATTACCACACAACCCATACAGACTACCATTTCAATCAAGAAAGAATGGGCTATTGAAGGCAGGCCTAATCAGGGATGCAGCCTAGCCTTGGGAGCCAACAAGGCAACCCTGAATGTTCCCCAAGGTCAATTTATAAAGAAAAATAAAAACACAGTGATCTCATACACAGTTTAAGGAAGCATGGAGGGTGGTCAGCCCTAACTCAAGTTATTTTGGTAGTTTATACATAACAATTCAAGCTGGCCTTTAATTTGACTGGTCCTGTGATTGAGAAATTGTTTTAAAAATAAAAAACTTCAGAACAGAACAGAATATGCGGTCAACTTGACCCTGCTCTGAGTCAAGCTGTAGAAATTCTGTGTCACCAATAACATAAAAGGCTGGTAGACATGAAACAAAATGGATATAGTAATGCTCAATAATGCTTATGGGGAGCAGGACTGAACATTTACAATATTCATAGTACTAGAAGGCTCCATAACAACTTCCAAATGGAGGAGGTAACTAACCTTCTTGAACAACTATGACATTTATGAGCTCTACAAATAACTAGCATATCCTCAGGTTACAGTAGTGAGATTATATATATATATATATAATATATATTATATTATATAATATTCAATATATTATATTATATTATATAATATTATATAATATATATATATATATTCAATAACAAACAGCTCTCTGATTGGACTTAAATTCCAATTAACAAGAGAGAAAACGTATTTGGTTCTGGAAAGCTAGCTAAGTGCTCAGTGCTCGTGAAGTCATGGATTTTAATAGAGAAATTTTAGCCACTAATTTGCAAAAGTAGAATATTCCCTAACAACAATCTAATTGTTTTCCTTATACACAGAGGGAGATAAATAAATTCAAAATATATCATCTCATTCTATGATTTGTCTCTTTTACTTCATAAAGTTTTGAAGGGAAACAAATTAAGAACTACTGAAAATGTGCTAAGTCTATCTTCACATAATAAAGAAGATCTAAACTGTAAGTATGTCTTTTACTTCTTCAGATGAAGTGATGAGAAGAGAGTCATACCCAAGCTGTATAAATGCACAGCATTGGATGAGTCCAAAGAGTTTCCCTCCTTGTTCTAAATATCCACAGGCCTAGACCTGGAAGCTTCCAGCCTGTATACAATCTATTCTTCCAAGCTGACTAACTCAACTGGCTTCTCTTGACTTCTGACTGAATTTCTATGTCTGGATTAATATTAACTTTGGAAAATGTTCTAATCTTCTGGCTCCTCATTCTCTGGCTCACTCTCTTTACCTGTGTTGTCCCTTGTTTTCTATATAAACTGTTTCTGTAAAACTGTCCTGGTAAATCTGCCACAAACTCATGACCAACCACTAACCCCACCCCATCTGTCTCTCTCCCTGCTCTTAAATAGCTTCTCTTTCTCTCTATTCTCTTGTGAGTTGGACATATCTATCTCTGACTCACTCTGTCAAATCTTCTGATTTGTCACTTCATCTGCACTTCAATTTGAGTCACTTTCAAATATAGCTATTAACTTAAAAAAAAACTAACCTTATTTTCATTGTTAGAGATTAAAGATGTGTGCTAAAGACATGTGTGGGTTCAAGCCATATTATATTGTAACCCAGGCCATGTCTGCATTCCTGGCAGATCATGTCTTTGTATGTGATCCCTTGCTAGAGTAGCCTTGTTGCTGGATTAAAATTCCTCTACACTAAACAAGACACTCTATAAAGAAAATTATCATGAACATATGCTATATTAAAGAAAGGATTTTCATCTCTCTATTAATATTATAAAAAGATATATAAGCAGAAGTTATTCTTAAGCCTATATCTGATATATATGATTGGATTAATAATTTTTATATAAGTGCTTTTGTAGATATATAATCTTATAAATTAGTAAGAAAACAGAAAACCATGTAGATGTAAAGAAGACGTAGGGTATATATAATGATAAACATGAATGAATTAAAATCATGTAATTAAAACTTTTATTTATGGAATGTAATTGGGTATACCCTTCTTGAGTCCTGCTGTGTTTTGCCCCCTTACATTTATAGTTTTTCCTTAATATCCAACCATATGAAGGTATCAAGAGATATAACAATATAGTTACTATTTAATAAATCAACCAAAGGACACATTAAAAATAATTGGACCATCTCAGTCATTGAAAACTTCATGTCAGTTTGTATTTTCTTTGTCAAAGTACTAAAAATAGAGTTGACACTTTACCACATCATAACGACTAGGACCAAGCTAGTCTTCATTCAGAAAATAGAACATTCTTGGCATATTTAGTAGGCATAGTAGATATATGGAGAATGACATAATTGACTTATGTATATTAAAAAGTATCTACAGGTAGTCCAGTATAAGGCAATAATGTTCTGTAGATGTTTAAAAGCTTGCCTTTAGTAACCAACTGACTGTTGAAGCCATTGAAATGGCATGAGAGTCAAACAATGAGATGTCCATTAGGAGACCATGAAGGCCACTAAGACATTATTTGCTATTCTGCTGAGTTTTCATCTCTGTTATAATCACATTATGGGAAAAGAAGAGCTTTATCTTTACAGTCAAGGTGACAAATTTCAATGTGCTCTACTAATATTGTAGATGTCTCTATTAAAACTATTGTGGAAAAGATCTACTTGTACACACAATATAATTATAATTGGAAAATAAGCGAGAAAGCACTCTCAATCCATAACTGCTAGCTGATTTATAATCCTTGATAACTGATTTATATTGCATTTTCCAGATCAACTCCTCAGGTTTTACTAATCTCTATGGAATTATACAATACAATATTATGATACTTTAATATTCTCAAAAAATATTCAGCCTCTGAGCCAAAGATACAAAGAAAAATCTGTTGTACATGATTTAATTATTATGAAATACAAATATAATTTCAATTTGAGTTTTCTAGTATATTTGAATACTATCAGTGCTACACATATATCAAGTTGGGTTGTCTCTGAGAATAATGGTGTCATTTACATGATGCTAAGACAGAGGGTCACTCTCCACAATCTGACACTAGTACCCCATTGCCAATGAAAACATCCACACAGCTAATTTAATGGAGAGAGGTCAAACTGGTGAGAGCTTAGAGTATTCACCCACATATTCTAGCCTCTTTAGCATGAGCACTTGTTCTCTAGGCTAAAGAAAAAGAATCCTGAACAACAACCAAATCACAAAACCCTGCAACTGCACCTAGACTTTGTCCTGCCTGAAACATGTGTTTGGGCAATAGTAGTGCAGAGTTTATGGGAGTGGCTAACCAGTGTTTGGTTTAACTTAAGGCTGACGTTACAATAGGGAATCTATGCCCTATAGTGCTTGAATGGCCAGGAAGCTGAGACTGGAAAACCCACAGACCTAGTGTATAACCAAATAATGGTAACAAAAAAAATCAATGAGATGATTTCTACTAATATTCTGATATATTCATAGATAGTCTTAGTCTCTTATCTCATCATCACCAGAAAGATTTTCTCTACCTGCTCATGGGGAGCAGGTACAAATTCACACATCCAAAGATTACGAGAAAAGAGAGTATAAATTATAGGTCTCCATCAGACACTTCCGCCAGACTCAGGGAACCCAGTGAAAAGGGGAGAAAAGATTGTAGGAGTTATAGTGGATGGAGTATACCAGAAGAACATGCTTCAATGAATCTATTTAACAAAATTGATATGGGCTCAAAGAGACTGAATGGCAACCATGTAGCCTTCATGGGTCTATACCATGTCCAATGTATAT
This sequence comes from Grammomys surdaster, assembly GCF_004785775.1. Taxonomy (NCBI): domain Eukaryota; kingdom Metazoa; phylum Chordata; class Mammalia; order Rodentia; family Muridae; genus Grammomys; species Grammomys surdaster. The sequence goes on from NW_021604613.1 coordinate 6,655,606, forward strand.
ATAGTTATGAGTATTTGCTTGGTGTTTTTATCGGACTTCTAACAGTGTGTGTGTGTATGTGTGTGTGTGTGTGTAGGGGGGGGTGTATCTTCCACTCTTGTACCTGCTCTTAGGACTCTTTTCCTCCTATTGAGCTGGCTTATCAAGTCTTTAAACAGGTTTTTGCCTTTTTTTTTTTGTTCCATTTGGATGTCACTTCTTTGAGGTCTGCTCTTATGAAGAGGAAAAGGAAGGATGAGTACATCTGTGGAAGAGCAAAAATAGGGGTGGATCTGGGAGGAGTATGGAAAGTGTAAACTGTGCTTAGAAAGTATTGTATGAGACAATAATATATTTTCATTTTTTTCTTTTCTTTTATTGGACATTTTCCTTATTTATGTTTCAAATGCTATCCCCTTTCCTGGTTTCCCCTCTGGAAACTCACTATCCAATCCTCCCTCCTCCTGCTTCTATGAAGGTGCCTCTCCCACTCACCCACCTACCCACTCCTGCCTCCCTGCCCTGGCATTCCCGTGCACTAGGGAATCAAGACTTCACAAGACAAAAGTCCTCTCTTGCCATTGATGTCCCATAAAGCCATCCTCACTACATACACAGTTGGAGCCATGTGTCCCTCCAAGTATACTCTTTGGTTGATGGTTAAGTCCCTAGGAGCTTTGGGAGGGAGGGTGTCAGGTTGGTTGATACTATTGCTCTTCCTATGGGGTTACAAATCCCTTCTGATCCTTCAATCCTTTGTCTAACTCCTCCATTGGGGACCCCATGCTCAGTTCAATGGTTGGCTATGAGTATCTGCCTTCCATCTATTTTGAATTTTAAAATAAATTTGGAAGGAAATCCTAGTAATATCTAGCATAAATGGAAGTATCAGTAGGTAGAATAAGGATCATGACAAATGGTTCTAACAGTATTATAAATATATCTCTATATACAACTGAACAATGCTGTTTAAATATGTAAATAAAAAAAGCTGTATCCAACAACGTTCAAATTCCATAAGTCATAGGATAGAAAATCTAAAAGTAATAGAAAATGAGCAAATAAATTCTAAAAACAAGAATGATAGATAATTTCAAGCTGAAAGGAGAGATGTTTGATCTTTACAAATATGACATATGTATGTCAACAGTGAATGGTTTTTGAGAACAAACATGTTCAACACAAAGAACTGAAGGCAACAATATGCATGCAATAATAATGAAAAAGAGAGGACATGAATTTGAAACAGAGCGAAGGAGTGTTTATGGGAGGGCTTGGAGGGAGTAAATGCAAGGGAGAGATGCAGTAATTACATTATAATCACATATTTTTTAAAAGGTGTAAAAAAGGGTGAAACTACTGGAACATGCTAAAGTACGAGACAACAGAGTTTTTTATTACTTTGATTTCAACATAGATGGCTATAGATATATTAAAATAACTTAACAGATATGGACATAATACTCTACATAACATCAAATAATAAATATTGTGATTTGTACCTTATGGAAGCATTTTTAAAATAGACTGTATCCTGTGATACCAAACAAGTTTTAATACATGTAAAAAATTAAAATAACTCAATTTACTTTACCTCGATGTAATGCAAAAATACTGAGGATATGCAACAAAGAAATCACTGGTAAGTACACAGATTCATGACCATTAAACATCTTATTATGTAATGTCAGTTTTAAAAAAGAAATAAAGAATGGAACTAAATGGAAATGAAAACACAACAAAACACAACCTCAGGAATACATTAAAAGTAGTCTGATAGGGGAAATTGAAAACCCTCTATTTTAAAACCTCAGTAAGAGTAAAATGATGATAGAATCCAGCACATTAATTGTACTACTCAAAATTGTGGGAAAAGGAATGGAGCAAATCTTAATTGAATTGACACCAAAACATCATAAGGAATTGTGTAGAAGTTAATAAAAAGAACCAAAGAAAATGATTCCAGGTATCAAGAAGCTAAAGTCTGTACTGTTGGTGATGGTGGTGGTGGTGGTGTTTTGGAGGAATTGTTTGGTTGGTTGGTTTGGTTTGATTGAGTTAACAGAATTAGAAACAAGAAAGCATTACAACAGATACCAACTGATTTGGAATATTTTATATGGATACTTTAAAATTTGCACTTGATTAAGGTAGAAAATCTATAAGAAATAAGTGAAGTTTTAGATTTTACTAATTTTAGATTCATCCAAACCACCAAAATTAAACTAAGAAGAGATCAACAACTCTAACAGACTCATACCAAATAAAGTAACCAAAACAGTGATAAAAAGCCACAGGACTGAAAAGGCCTACCTGAAATTTACCAGACTTTCAAATATTTACAACCAATACTTCTTAAAGTTTTTTAATATAAAAGAAAATACAAAAAAAGAGAAACAGAAAAAACTTTAAGCTCCTTGCACAAACTTAGTTTTACACTATAATAAAATAAATCTGATAAAATCATAACCAAAAAAAGAAATTATATTTAAATATCTCTGCAGAACATAGATGCAAAGTAGAAATACTCAGTAAAAATCCTTACACATATACACACACACTGCTTCTGCTTCTTCTTCTTCTTCTTCTTCTTCTTCTTCTTCTTCTTCTTCTTCTTCCTCTTCTTCTTCTTCCCCTTTTTCTTCATCTTCTACATTTAAGTGGAAGAAGGCAAGACATGAAAGTGGTTGAACAGCAGGAAGGAAAAGGAAGAAATGGTGTGATCATATTTTAACTTTAAAAAAAAATTTTCAAGTCAAACTCAAAAGTTATAACAAAGATAGGAAGGGAGAAATGGATCCTTCCCAGAGATCATAACATAATCTTCTTTTTAAAACTAGAAACACAGGAACTCCATTTCAAAACCCAAATTATCAAAGTTCATATATTTTTAGTGATAGCATATTGATAGCAGGTACACTGAAGTACAAAGCAGTGAACAGACACTTTGTGGTTTCTGTATTCTTCCCTTAAAAAAATATTACATATATACAACTAGTCATTATAATACACCAGGAAAATTTAAATGTAAGGAAGCTGTTCATAAATATTTGTAATGTAATTGTCAATATTCTAAGGTCATACAAAGGAGTACCTGAAAAACTGTGAGATGTTTGAGAACCTATAATGATTTAAAGAAATTTGATACAGTATATATTTAGTTTAGTAGTGTTACAAAAGTATTCATTTTTTTGTTGTTGTTGATAGCTACCCTGATTTTTACCCTGATTATTTCTGATTGCTGTCACTAGGAAAAGTAAAATGAAAGAGGCTGAAGAACAGTTGACTGTTTTGACAAATTTTCTATTTATATAAAAGTATTTCCCATGCATGATAACTTTCAAAAATGCAAGCAAACCTAGTAGTCAACAGCCGGGAGCCTTGCAAGTTTCATGAATAAAAGTCTGTGTAGAGCACATGGTAGCAGCAGTTTAGACACCAGTTTATTCAACAAGGCTCCTCTCTCTCTCTCTCTCTCTCTCTCTCTCTCTCTCTCTCTCTCTCTTTCTCTCCTGATATTACTTGTCAGGAATCCCAGATATTACTGAACAGCCCTGAGCTCTGTGCAAAATGGCAGAGTTTTTGTGTCAGCAGAGCTGCTGCTTCTCCACCTGGGGAATCTTTGACCCAACACCACCTACCTGAGGAACTTCATGTAGCCCTGCACCTAGGATGTTTGGAAGGCCATCCTATGTTAGTGAAGCATCTCAGTTACTTAAACTTCATCCGATGACCTTTGACCACCCTGATTATTCTCACCCCAATTTCCCAAAACTATATATCCCCCAGTTCTTCAGGAATAAAGTATGTGTGTACAAGCTTACCCTGATTAAAGAAGTACACACAGACTAAGATCATCTGAGAGCTGTATCATTGAAGATATTTGAAGAAGGCCTTTGTTCTCACTGGCACATCTCACTGCCAACATTTACTCCCAGCAGCACCGGAATCCTGTGGAACTCCACCTGTTCCAGGCTTCATCCCATCCTTCCAGGCCAAGTGTGCAGTGATAGCTAAACACCAAAATAAATACCACAGTTACATAGAAAAATATTACAAAATGTAACTGAACATACAAACTATGTAATGTAATCTTCCACATATAATAATCTGTATGTTTTTAGAAACATTTTGTGAATATTTGACAGAACATTTCTGAGTTTTCATTTATCTATGGCTCAAAGGATGTGGATAGCAATGCCTTTACCTTAAAACTTAATATTATTTGAACATATATTGTTCAAAATACTCATGTTTTAAACAATACCAAAATCAAGAAGAAAATCTTCTATGTCAGCAAAATTGTTGAACAAAAAAGATCAGAGAAGAATAAGAAAATTAAATCTGCAATGGAGTCATATGCAATATGGACAAGTGTGGATACATAGATTAATGTAGTGTCAAAAAAGGGTGGATATTATATGGCCATTATTATGGCCTGGTTATTATGCTTAGTCAAGGTAATGAAGGGGGAAAGTGTAATGGAGCAGGTATTGAACATACTGAGAAGTATTTTTTCAGAATGTGTTTTGATTGTGAATTAAAATTTTAATGACAAAATGTATCACAGATGGCTCCTAAAATATAGATTGTCCTTCTATATCCTGAACATAAAATCTCATTTATTGGAAATTAAGCATAAATGTTGGAGATGTTTTAATAACTTGCTATAGAGCTTTGCTCCCAGCCTGAGTGAAATGAGCATAATCGCGTCAGATACCATCACCTGCTATTCTAGGAAACATCTTAGAGTCAGTCAAGACACACTGGCAAATTGACCAGCAGAACATCTAAGCCATGACATTAGATACTTCAAACACAAAGTAATTATGGTCCTTCAAAAACATGAGGATGCTCCAGAAACAAAGTATAGAACTGTGAAAGAGGACCACTCACAATACTTATTGGCTGTGCTGCGAGGTCTTTTTTATTTCTGTGTGACTTTTTATTTTTTGCAAAATATACCATCAAAAAAAACAGCACATGTACACACACACACACATGCACACAAACTCACACAAAAAACACAAATACACAGTACACACCCCACACATGCACCCTCACACACATACACACTATAACAGTAACCCATGTGAAACTTTTAAGCAAATTAGATCATGTATTAAATATGAGAGATAACTGTGCTTGTTGATTCCTAGGAAACAATGGAACATCGAAACCAAAACCTAAAATTGAGGAAAGAAGTAGAGAAGATAGCCAGTCTTGCCTGCAGTAAACTACCATGTGATTTGCTAACTCATAAAAAGAGGTAAGGTGATGGTGAATGCTGTTCTATGAACTCCTGCTGAAAGGAGTATGGGAGACCATCTGACTAGGACATAGCACATCCCCCTTTGCAGATCAGATTGCTGAAGACTATTTAATTTTAAGACTACTCATCATAATTAAGATATGACTGAAAATGTCAGCTTGAGGACCCATCTGCCTAGATCTTAATTATAAAAAATATTTTCTCATACTCACAGAAGATGACAGCATCAGTAGAAACCAAAATTGATTTTCTCAGAATCTAGATGAACACTGAGCATACTTAAGGGAACTTGTAATGGAAGATAAAATATTCTGGGCACATTATAGAGTCTCAAAAGGGTAGGCAACAAAATCGACACTAAAATGACACTGATATGCCCAGGTATATCACAAAATCTCAGAATATATGAAGTCATCCCTGAAAACCCAGAGGATCCTACTAAATGACTCTCCTTTTTAGTAGCATTTCATAAATGTTACTAAAGAAAAAGGTTTTTTTTTTTTTGTTTGGTTTGGTTTGGTTTGGTTTTTGTTTGTCTGTTTGTTTCTTTGTTTTTTGTCTTTTTTTTTTTTTTCTGAGTAGAACGTGGGTATTTGTGCCTGGACTCTGTGTTAATTATAAAGAGGTAAATTGGTGCATACCAAATAGATAGTCTTCCAGAATGACAAGAAATACAATATGACTATTTTTCTCCAATAATTTTATGAAATATTATGTGGCAGATGATGTTAACAGTGCTATTTTTTCTCTAGCCCCACCTTCCAGTCTGAGCTGGTGCCCTGAGCAGACCTTGGGTGCTAGCTTTGCACCAAGTCCCACAACATCAAGAAAAAGGTTGACTCTCAGGTGGTCTAAAATGTCAAGGATCATAGGTGAAGTGACCACAACAACTGCCCCATCACTGGGAATACTTGGGACCACTGGGTTCCAGGGACTCAAGAACTCCCATCTGGCCAGTGACAAAATAAGCAAATATGGAGACAAAGTGTTGCACAGAGACTGAAGGAAAGGCCATCCAGAGACTGCCCCACCTGGAGATCCATCCCATACAGTCACCAAAAGCAGACAGTATTGTGGATGCCAAGAAGTGCTTGCTGACAGGAGCCTGATATAGCTGTCTCCTGAGAGGCTCTGCCAGAGCCTGACAAACACAGTGGCAGATGCTCACAGCCAACCATTGAACTGAGCACAGAGTCCGCAATGGAAGAGTTAGAGAAAGGACTGAAGGAGCTGAAGAGGGTTGCAACCAACAACATCAACCAACCAGACCCCCACAGAGCTTCCATGATCTAAACCACCAACCATGGAGTATACATGGAAGGACCCATGGCTCCAGCTGCATATGTAGCAGAGGATGGTCTTGTTGTGCATCGATTGGAGGAGAGGCTATTGGTCCAGTGAAGGCTCAATGCCCCAGTGTAGGAGAATGCAAAGGTGGGAAGGCAAGAGTGGGTGAGTGGGTGGTTGAACACTCTCACAGAAGCAGAGGAATGGGGAATGAGGTAGGGTTTTTTTTTTTTCCAGGGAAAGGAGGAACCTGGAAAAGGGGATAACATTTGAAATGTAAATAAAGAAAATATGCAATGAAAAAGGAAAGAATATGCTATTTTTTCATCTTGAATTTCATTTTTTTATTCTTCAAATATGAAACCAAGATATATTTACTTCTGAAAGTGTCTAGATAATCTCTACTGCAATATCTCTACTTTATCATGAGGATTCCTGAAGATTGAAATATTTCAGATAATTTGATAATGGCCAGTTGGTTTTGAGTGAGTGGTTTTACTCATTAACAAGCAAATTTTCTCAAGGTTCTTTAAAGTTATATAATATTATTTGCTAATTTGACATAAACAGGGGAAACAATATTAGAATAGCCTTTAAACATGACAAGAAAAACAAGAAATTCTATAAGATGTCAAGTATCAACTACATCATTGCAAAGATGCCTTGAGTCAAGTGTCTAACTGCCAAGACTTACTAGGCAGACGAATACACTAAACTACTTCTCATTACTTCCTCATTTCATTGAGAATTAAAAAGAGATATATCATATGTAGATAAATAGATGATAATAATAGATTATAAATAGATGATAAAATAGAAAGGTACATGACAGTTAGATGATCAATAAATGGATAGATAGATAAAATGAACAAAGCAGAGAAAGTAATATGTAAAAGACATTATTAATGTAAATTATGTAAGCTGAGATACAATTTACCCAACAGGTCTATATGAGATCTCATTGAACTGATAATTGATATGTCAGGATATATTATTTGAAATTCAGTGTGGTAACCTTCCACTCCAATCAACCTCGTTCTTAAATATGATACAAGTGACTGCTATTAAATAATTGCTTAACAGATGGATTGTGAATTCTTTTCAACAAATTTGCAATTTAATTTAGCATTTGTCTTTCATCAGTTACTCACTGATTAACCTTCTGCCCATGGACTTTGAACCACTTTTGGTATTAAAAGCACCAGACTCTTTATTGCATATAAATTATTTCATTTTATACAGTATTACTATGCAAATGACCCAAATTAGGGCTTTTATGTAGTGGTTAACTGGGTCTTGGTGATACAAATACTTAATTTTCACTACTAAAAGTTTACTTTCTTAGAACTCAAATATGAAATCCAAGCATAATCCAATTATTCATAATCAGTCTGTAAATTATAATCCATGGGATATTCATAAGGGTCTACATTGAGCCATGTCTTACCAATCTTACCTTAATCTTCATCTCATGTAGATTATTAAAAATACCCATAAAATTATTTACTGTAATCTTCAAACTATTGACCTGAAATTTAGCTGCCTGGAATTCTCAGTGACTGTTGTGTTCCTAATCCCATTCTGAGATTGCTAATGATTCCTAGTTCACCAGTTACCTGACTTCTTAATTATACTTTTACATAGCTCTTAGAAGCACTTGCCTCTATAAACAGCTGTGCCTACCAATGAAACTGGAAATGATCCTCCATGTTACAGTTTGTATTAAACAATGCTGTACTCCTGACTCAATGGACCAGCTCAAATATTGATGTCTTTGACTGAATCACTACAATGAATTTTTGCCATTATGATATTTAATTTCTGCTGAGTCATTTCCAGTTGGGCACTTAAGATGTAAGAAAATAGGGTATACTTACTGTTTTTCATTACAGATTTCATTTTATTGTGTTAAATTATTTTTGTTTGTTTGTTTACAATACGCACTAGCAGTTTCCCCTCTTTATACTCCCCTACCATCTTATTACCATCATTATTTATAAACTCCATTATAGCCACTTCAAAACTGAAACAAGTATCATATTAAAACAAACTCCATTATAGCGACTTCAAAACTGAAACAAGTATCGTATTAAATCGAACTCAGTTCCTTATGCTTGTACTTTTATTGCTGGCCCCTGCTCAGAATTTAGAATTACACCACTCAGATTCAAATTCAATTATCTGTGTTTCTTTCTGATGATTGTAATCTATACATAAAACAAGCGGTATTTGTAAAATCAGTGATTTTTGTGTCCAGTTCTGCCACGCAAGTGCATGCACCTCTATACACACATGTGGAAATGGCCTTTTAACAAACACTCACACACAATCACACTCAAAGATAGTGCTGAAAATAAGAAACATAAGATAGTAAAGATTTATTTAAAAGGTTGTGTCCAGAAGTGGTCGCACATGAGCTTAGTCACATAATTAAGAGGGCTGAGTCAAAAGCATTATGATTTTAGTACTCTGAGATAAAACAGTAAGCACTTGCTCCAAAAATTAAAGTAAGAAAATAGAACATGACAAAACAAAATTATCCAATGTGTAGTAGAATTTGACAGAAGTCCATCCATAATATTCATTGACTGAATCTTCATTTTATGAGAATTTTGAGAATGTATTCGTCCCTTCTCCCTCAATAATTCTAGCTCTACCTCACATCCCTTTTCATCCAAGTCTGTCTCCTTTATTCTCTCCCTTTAGGACAATGTGTCCTTTCCAAATATTCTCATGGGCCACCAACTTAGGGAAATATGATTCTTCCTTTCATTTCCGACCCTGCTTGCAATTATCAGTAACTCATCAGCTAAGGGTTAAATTCAGAATCCAGCTTCCTTTTCTATGCTAGGATTTGGTTTGACTTGAGCTTGAACAGGTCTTACACTGTGAGTTCATACATGCAGCTATCCTGCTGAGTCCAGAGGCATTATTTTCTTATAGTTGTCTACTGCACCTGACTCTTGCATACTTTCCACACTTTTTAGTTTCTTTTAACGTTCTGGTCTTGACTTATAGATGACATAATGCTAGTTATTTCCTTTGTCATTTTCTCAGCCCAAAAAACGCTTTGTAGGCACAAGGCTACTGTGTGGGGTTGGACAAATTCAGGGCCTATTCTGTAGTGCTGACCTCACTGGATCATAGTGACCATTGGATAGGTGCAGGCTGGTGTATATAGTCCAATTAGGACTGAATATTCTGTGATCACTTTCTGTCTTCAGCTTGGCCAGTTGTGGGTTCCTATTAGCCTCCATAAGTTTTAAAAACAAGCTTCTCTGATTGTACTTGTGAGGTACCTTAATCTATATGTATAGTATCATTAGGAGTTTGTTTAATATTATGTCCATTGCAGTATAAAAATAGTAGGTCATCTTAGGGCCTATGACTTGTCTAATCACAGGTTCTTAAGCCTGATAATTTGATTTTATCTTCACTCTTTTTTGTTACTTCCTAAATATGATAAATATTTCAAAGTATCTTATGATACTAATTCTAGTGCAATAATTTGTGAATATGTCTATATAGACAAGATCTAAGGTGTTTTGATGTTCAAGTCCTGAACTCCCACTTACACACATACACATTGAGTAGAGAGAGGATATGAAATTTGTTATGTCTCTATAGTGATTAGATTCTTACAGACAAATTTGAGCATATTATAAGTATAGAATTAACATCCTTACTTAGCAAATGTTACATTAATCCAAAGGAATATTACCTTATACGGGCCTGACCTTATCTACTAATATTTTAGTAGTTTTAGTTATTTAAGGGAAATAGTTTTGTTTGTCAATATTCTATTACTTTTGAGGAACATAATGCAATAATCCTCCAGTAACAAATTTGCATTAAGGTGCATGGATTTACATTTTCCCAGGTTCTCCCATTAGCATTTTGGTCTTGACACACAGGTAACCATATGCTATTTCTTCTCTTTGTCATTTGCTCAATTCCTGAAAAGGCTGTGTGGGCACAAGTCTCCCGTGTGGGCCTGGTCAAACTCAGGGGTTATTCTGTAGTGCTAACCTCACTGAAACATAGTGAAACTGAAGCTTGAGATGCAGGGGTCAAGTACAACAGGATATTTTCCCATGTAACTAATATGTTACCCAAGGAACTAAGATGCCAGTCAAATGCAGTCACCAAAGAATAACTCCATGTTCTTTTTCTCACTACAAAGGACATTAAAGATACAGACTTACAACAAAATATGTAAAGCAGAGAAGAGCTTTGCTAAGAATTACAGAAAAGTAAGAAATTAAATGAATATTATTTCTGAGAGAATCGTGCATTTTCAGAATATAGAAAAGGCCATCTCAGTCACTGTTCCATGGATTTTTACAAACTGTGGTAGAAACTGAAGGGAGGCTGTTCCTTATCCATTTAATGTGGCTATCTTGTATCCATCTCCTAGCTGCTTTGGTTCTCATTCTTTGAGCTCTTTGGTCCCCTGTTTTAACTGTAACATTATGCTTTAACTCTAACATCCATTCCCTTTGTATCACATATGAATACTTTGTAGTTTTCATATAGGCACTTTGCCTTACTGTTTATTATAGCTAACTTCTCTGCCACCTTTTAAATGTGTTCATATCCATTTGTTTTTTTTTTTACAAATACAGTAAGCCCATGGTTATAGGACAGCTTGAGAAATCTTGAGTAGGAACTCAAACTTAGAGAATATTTTAAGGAAGTATGTTCTATGGAACTTTATGAAGACATCCCACATCTCCCAGAGGTCCCAATGGGTAGCTTCCCAGTGAGTTACTAAATATAGTAACTTTTAAAGCATCTATAAAACTTCTAATATTCTGAAACACTTGAGACACTATTCCTTCATCAGAGTGGTATGGAGAACTGGAGCTATGTCTTACTATTTTTTCTCTCCATGTCAGTGCTCTAAGAAGTAGCTTTCCTACAGCTATTTTTCCTTTAGAATTTTCTGTCTTGTAAACTGTTTTTTTATTAAACTTTATTTATATTGTCATATGTTATATATTTTTCGCTGATACAAATAGCTATTTCTGGTAAAAGAACTGCAAAGTTCAGACCAGTTTTAAAGCAAATTTTAATTAATTAGTTTATTTACATACCAGGTGTTACTACAGCTCCCCCCACACCCACATTACCTCACCCTATACCCCCTCCCCTTTCGTCCAAGAGAATGCTACCCCTGTCTGCCCTCAGGGTATCCTTGGGGGGGGCGGTTAGGAGGGGCACCAAGTCTCTCAAGAATTAGGCATATCTTCTTTCACTGAGGCCAGACCAGGCAATCTTCTGCTATATATGCAGCAGGGACCCCAGACCACCCTGTCTTTGCTGTCTGGTTGGAGGCTTTGTCTCTGGGACCTTCTAGGGGTCTGTGTTCTTGAGACTGCTGGACTTCCTACAGGGTCCTCCACCTTTTCACCTCTTTCAATCCTTCCCTTAATTTCTCCATAGGGGTCCCTGACTTCAGTCCAATGGATGGATTTAAGTACCTTCATCTATCTCAGTCAGATGTTAATAGGTCCTCTCAGAGAAGAGACATGCTAGGTTCCTATCTGTAAGTACATCATAGCATCAGTAATAGTGTCAGACCTTGGTGCCATACATGAAATTGATTGCAAGTTTAGCTGGTCATTGGTAAGCCATTCTTTCAGTCTTTTGTCCATTTTGGTCCCTGAATTTCTTTTAGTTGAGAATTTTTTGGGGTAAGAAATTTTGACTGTGGGTTGGGAACTGCAACCTTCCATTTGGGGCCCTGTCTATCTGCTGGAGGTGAACTATTCAACTTTCCTCTCCCCACTGTTGGGCATTTTGGCTAAGGTCATTCCCATTGAGTCTTGAAAGCCTCTCACCTCCCAGATTTCTCAGACTTTCTAGAGGGTTCCCACACTTCCAACCCCAGCAGCTACATATTTCCATTCATTTTCCTGGCCATCTTGGTTTCTCTCCTGTTCTGCTCTTCATCTCTGTTTGTATTCCTCTTTTCCTCTCCCTGTCCTCTCTCCCACCGAGGTTTCTTCCTCCCTCTCCTTCCCATGATTATTTTGTTGTTCATTCTAAGTGGGATTGAAGCATCCTCACTTGGGCCTTCCTGCTTGATAAATTTCTTGAGATCTCTGTGAGACAACCTGGATAATTTGTATTGTTTTGGTAATATCCACTTAGCAGTGAGTACATATAATATATGTAATTTTGAGTCTGAGTTACCTCACTCAGGAAGATATTTTCTTGTTTAATCCATTTGCCTGTAAAATTTATGATGTCCTTAATAGATGAATAGTATTCCATGTGTAAATGAACTAGTTCTTAAGTTGAGGAGCATCTGGGTTGTTTTCAGCTTCTAGCTATTACAAGTAAGGCTGCTATAAACATAGTGGAGCAGAGTTTTTATAGTATGGTAGAGCATCTTTTGGGTATATGCTCAGGAGTGATATAGCTGAGTCTTCAGGTAAAACTATTTCCATTTTTCTGAGGAACCATCAGATTGTTTCCCAGAGTAGATATACCACTTTGCAATCATACCAGAAATAGAGGAGTGTTTATCTTTCTCCATATCTTCATCAGCATGTGCTGAACTTGAGTTTTTTATCTTAGCCATTCTGATTTGAGACAGCATTTCATTGTACACATAGATTTAAGATTCAAGGCAGTTTACTAAGACTCATAAATTTGTGGTTTTGGTCAATGTTACCCTGTCACAATGAAAAAGAGAAAATGTGTAGTTAACTTTCATAGAGAAAAATGAGAACAAACAAACATTATTAAGAAAAGGATTTTATTGAACTACTTTTGAACATTCAAGATTTCTTCCACTGATATCACCCAACAAACAGATGAAAATTGGATGTAAATAGAATCACGTAACACCTTCTTCCCTTCTTCCAGTACCTCCTAGATATTCTCTTCTTCTTAAATCACTCCTGTGGCATCACAACTCTTAAGTTCATAGCCTCTTTTTCTTTGGCCTTTTTACTGCACTATTTCCTCTCTCTCTCACTCTCTCTCTCTCTCTCTCTCTCTCTCTCTCTCCCTCTCTCTCTCTGTGTGTGTGTGTGTGGTGTATATTATATACATTCTTCTGTAGTTGTTACTGTTTTATGAGTATATGGTTTTGAGGGTGACCAACAAAAATGGGGCACTGGTCAATCAAAGAAGGGCTCATTCCTGGGACAGGGTAATTCTTCCAACTGTCAATAATTAACTGTACTTCTTTGTACAGGGATGAGATCCCATCAATTTATTTTTTTTTATTCTACTTCCACAGTTCCAGAAAATTCTCTGTAAACTGGCAATGGAGGGAAGCAATTTAAAAGTCTACTTTAGCTGCAATACAAATAAAGGACAAATATTGTCACCATGGCAAGATGTTCTTACAAGTGCTGGAAGTTGCCTTCTGGTCTGTCTGTGCCAGTGCCCTGAGCAATCCTAGGATGTCAGCTCGGCTTCCAGTCCCCCCAAACCTAGAGGAGTCTGGACACTCAGGAGCTCTACCATGTGCAAGATCATAGGTATTTAATATGGGGTGGAGAGCATGTTTGTGTTTTTTTTCTTCAGGATGCTGAAAGAGCATGGTGGCTGCCAGAGCAACTGGTGAGATATGATGATTCCTGGGCAAAGAATGATGCTGACCTATGAGCTTGCTGAGTTCTCTGACAGTGGTGACTGGGAAACTGTATTGGACATATATTCTTGACCCATTTTTGCTTGCTTATATCCCAAATGAGACTAGCAGCCTTGCCTCAAGATTTTACACCTTCTGGAACAGAAAATCAAAAAGAGAAGTCATAATGACTGTTGCATTTTTCTTAAACATGGCTAGCTATTCAGACTCAATCATAGACTGGTCTAGAAATCAATCCAATATTGGAAATAACAGTCTTCATTTGGATGGCTGATTCTGGAAATTTTCAGAGACATATTTGGAAGTTAGCTGCAGTTCTCTATGATGTAATGTTAGTAAGAGATAAAGTTGGGTCATGATCTGGATTTCAAACAAATGTTATTACATGTGTTAAGGTTCTTTTAATTGTCAAGTTAAAATTAATTTTGTTTCTTCTACAATGTTTAATGTAAGTTGCATTGATTGCACACATTCTAATTGTGTTAGTGTGTTGAAACCTGGCATGTCTGGTATGGAGTCTATCAACCAGCTTTTGTTTTATTGCTCTGAGTATCATAGAACCTTGGTCTTCTGAAAAAAGCTTGCAAGTACTGAGAGAAGTGAGTTAGACTTTAAGCAGAAGCAAGAAGGTAGTACATTTGATTATTACTGGTATAACAGCTTTAGTTACATTAATTGGCTGCTTCTGCAATTGCTTTGACACAAGAAGTTAAGACAGCTAATTTTGCTAATCATTTAGCAAAAAATGTTACTATTGTGTTGATTATACAAGTAGATTTAGATAGCCATTTGGAACAATGGATTGATGCTCTTTATTCTATTCAAATTATTGGAAGGAAGTTCAAAGTTTAAGAGCAAGGAACCATCTCAAGTCTCATTCCAAATACCATTGGATTCATGTTAGTTCTAAAATTTACAGTGGTAGTCATTATAATTAGGAGAAAGTTTGAAGACACTTGCAGAGTACTTGGCATAATTCTAACACCTCTCTGGATGTTTTAACTTTGCATAGTGAGATTATGAATTTAAAGAATGCTGCTCTGCTTAGTGTTAATGTGCCAGATACTGCTGATAAAATTATCCATGGTCCGAGTCAGTATTTCTATTTTGATCAAGCTTCAAGACTGTCATATATAGCTTGATAATGCTAGCCATTTTTGTCCTGGGAATAATTTATTCCTCCCCATCGTATTAAAGTTTGTGTTTAACAACATCAGCATGTTGGCAGGCAAAATACATGGTTTGAAACTGAAAATGGACCCACATTTATTATTATTAATTTAACAGTCATTAATTTAACAGGCTGGCAAGCCAAGGACAGTTAACATTCTACACAGAGCCTTACCAACCTAAGACAGAAATGCATTACCTTTGATAATGCATATTCCATGATAGGTAAGGAAGGCATTCTTGTCAGAATGACCTAAGATAGGCTCAGTCTTCTTTATGAAATAAAAAAGAGGGAGACATGGGTAGCTTTGTGGCTGCTTTGCAAGAATCTAACATGGGCCAAGGACAAGGAAATGGGCTGCTTTGCATAAATATAACATTGGCCAAGGACAAGGAAGTGAACTTCAGGCAGGAATCTGATATTAGGGTAGAACAAAGTAGTAATTTCAGTCAAGAATCAAAATATTAGGCTAATATAAGAAAGTAGGCTTCAGACATGAAAATGACTTTGAGCTAGGACAGGGAAGTTGACTCTGCTATTTTGGTTATCCTGATAATCTCTTAGAAACAGTGATCACAGGAGTGATCAACAAACTTTGTTTATTGCCTTCCTTGTTCTTTAACTATTTTTGTTTATTGTCTTGCTTGTTCCTTGACTATTTGTTTCTATTGTATTGCTAGTTCCTCAAGCTAGAACTGAGCTTAATACTTACATTAATTAAAATGATATAAAAGCAAAAAGGAGGAAGAGGGATGAAATAGGTTGTTTCTAGGGAGGGTAAATGAAGAAAAGAGATGACACCTGAAATGTAAATAAATATAATATCGAAAAAAAGTGCTGCAAATTTTATTCACATGTCTTTGTAAATGAAAAGAAGTGTAATTTTACTTAAGGATCACTCACAGAAGAGTACTGGTACTGCAAACCTAGCCAGCTTCACAGGCTTGGAAATGTCATGGAATTTAGATAAAAATCCATTTCAGACAGTTTTCTAGACCATCATAATTTCTCAATATATTCTACATCTTATCCTTATACTCACAGATAAGAGTATCTCACACTTCTCATTGAAGAAGCTTCTACTTACATCAAATGAGAGAATATCATAGAAAACTAAAACTGGAAACAATACAAAGATTAAGCAATCATGGAGAGTCTAAGCCTCAATTGACACATCTACCTCACAGTTTCTGAATTTTTGGCTGAGGGAATATTGTAGATATCAGGGATGCCTCATCAACATGTGGAGGGGCTTCAAGGAGCTGTCCCTATGTGACTGATTTTCATGATCCTCTTCATAGGGTCCCATAGTCACACGACAGGACACAGTCAGCAGTATGTGAAACACCTACTGTCCTGAGGCCTGAAGTTACTGGGTTTCTGAAACCACTCAGTTTTACCAAGTTTCCTGGTATCGTCTAATGTCCCACAAATATTAATGAGTTCAAGAAAATTTTATCTATGTCATCTGCTGTATTCACATATAATTATTGATCATTATAAAAATAATATCCATATAACCAATTTTAATAACCCATAACAATTTTATGGTTCTCAAATAATAATTTTAACTATTCCATTTTCTTACTATTTTTCAGAAATATTTTCTCTTAAATTTTTTAAAAATCACAAGAAATTCTCTTTATTCGTCTCTGTACTCTGAGTTACACCCACTTTATAAATCTGACAAATGTCTATTTTATTTTTTTCTGTAAACTTTAATTTGTTTGTAAATAATGCATTATTTTTACTTGTTTTTCATGATCACAATTTCCTGGCCAAACTGTAAATATATTGTTATAAATTCTTCCTTTGGAATAATGATGTCTCTTGTTATGGTAAAACTAACAAAAGTAACAAAAATAAATGCTTTCAACTATCTTTTTTGTTACTTTCCCCATTGCTATGATGATATACCTGACCAAATAAACCAGAAAGTAGGAAAGGTTGTTTTGAGCTCCCACTTTAGAGGAATGTATAGTGTCATGGTGAAGAAGGCATTCCAGACAGCATACACACACACACACACACACACACACACACACGAGAGAGAGACAGAGAGAGAGAGAGAGAGACAGACAGACAGAGAGAGAGAGAGAGAGAGAGAGAGAGAGAGAGAGAGAGAGACAGAGACAGAGAGACAGAGAGACAGAGAGAACATCTTGGAATAAAGAGAACTAAATGGGAGCTCTCCTCTCAAATTCATAGAATCTTTTGGAAGAGGAGGAAGAAAGAGTATAAAAGCCAGAGGGGATGAAGGAAATACAGGAGAACAAGTCTCTAAATCAACTTGGTAAAACTGAAATGAACTCACAGAGACTCAAATAGCAAGCACAGGTTCTGCACAGGTCTGACCCAGACCCATACATATATATATATGTATGTACGTATGTATGTATGTATGTATGTATGTGTATGTGTATGTATATGTATATGATGTATATGTATATATAAATACTCCTCCTGAGTTCATGAATGAGTGGGGATTTGATTTTGTGCCTTTTTTTTCTGTTGACTTCTTTTGTCCAACTTTAATGTGCTGGGTTTTGTTTTATGTTATTATATTTTACTTTATTATATTTTGTCATTATTACTTATAAATCTGTTCTTTTCTAATAAGAGTGTATCTAGATGGGAAAGGAGGAACTGGGAAGAATAGAGGGAGAGGGAACTGTTATCAAAATATGTTGTATGAGTAAAGAATATATTTTCAATAAAATTAGGGGAGAAAAAAGAAGGTATGATAACAGGAGCAACTTGACTCATTGTGCTTATGAGGAGTAAGGGAAACGGAAATGTCTTTGCTGTTCTGGCTTTTTCCTTTCTTCTTGTCATTCAGGACAGAATGGTGCTACTGACATAGAAGTTAGATCTTCCTTATCAAGTCAAACCTATCTAGAAATCCTCTTATCGATTTGTAAACAAATAGCCACGTAGATTGTTTTTTCTCAAATCAGTTGACAGTTGAAATTAATCATTACGAAGGGCTAGAAAACTTTGACTATAAGGAACCTGAGAATAAATTCCATGGGATACAAGATTTGACCACACCAGTGCTCATCTGCATTTGAAGCACAGAAATAGTCTTATATAATACATACATGAATGAATTGGTACCTTAAAATGTTATATTCTGGTCTCCATATCCTGGGCCACAACTCAGGCAGAAACCCACTGTTAGGGGATATTTTGTCACTAAGGGTTTGTTCCCCAATTGTTTTTGACTTGTCAATAAAGAAGGCCAGGAGCCAATTGTTGGGTAGAAGATACAGGGAAAGAGAGCAGGCCTTTTCTGCCATGATTTGGAACGAGAAGCACACAGCAATTATGTAAGATCTCAGGACACCCAGGGCCTGTGGCTTCCACTATGGGCAGGTGGCTAAAGATTTTTGGTTGTGGCTAATTAGAACAAACTACTAAGTTTAGGGCAGAAGGAGAGATAAATATTAGAAATTGGTGAGGGCATGCCTTTCCACACTGAAGGTATTTTCACCTAGCAATTTTGCCACAAAAGGTAAACTGTAAAGTGATAAGTTGAGTGTGTGTCTTTTATCCATGGATGCAAGGACCTTGGATGAGGCTAGTAATGTATGTGACCCTTCCCAGAACAAAGGTATTGGGAGTGGACTGGTGGGACAGTCAACGTTGGGAGTATAAGGCTGGTAGAAAAAGAAGCTAGGTGGGAGCTGGCAGCATCTGATCCCAGAGACAAGCTGGGTGGAATGGTAGGGAGATGGGAGGGGCCAGATCACAGCAGCTACTGGACAGAGGCAGTAGCATGATTTTTAAAACTACACACAACATCCACTTCTCTACCTGAGGCCGCACCAGTACCCTGAATTCCAGGTCAGACCTTGTCCACATTTTGCCTGCATACCTACAAGTATGCCATGCTTCCCCAACAGCACACACACCCTTAGTTTTCATACCCCAACTCACAACTATTTCAGAACCCCCTCAGCTCTAACAGAGTCCACAACAGTATCCAGAACCCCAGAAGCCACACACTCCCAGGATTCCAGAAACTCTGCTTTACCAGAGGTTACATTGATACCTGTAATCCCAGAAACCACAGCAGCACCAAAATATCCCAGATACTACACTGGAATCCAAAACCCAAGAGATCATACAGGCTGCCAAAACCCATACTGGACCAGGGGATACAGGTTGAAAGACCAGAAAGGAAACAGAAACAAAGATGGGTAAACATCAATGCAACAGAGATGAACTCAGATATCAGCACCTAAACCTGTGGGACTGCATAAAGGTATCTTGGTTCATGGCTAGGCATGGGTCTGAAACCCCGAGACTCTAAGGGAGAAAAGGCAGGTGTTCAGCCACATCCCCAGAACACAGGATCCTGACAGGCAGTCTAGTCTCCATAGACCAACATTGTTCAGTCACATAGCCCATTACAGCCCCTCCCAAAGTGCACAGATAGAGGGTGTGACTACAGGCCTCAGGCCCTAGAGATTTACATACTAATGAAGGCCAGAGGGCAGAGCCAATTAAGCATTCTTCCCCAGACCCTCCCCCTTTCTCCCTCCCTATTTAACTCAGGTCTGCTCTGAGTTTCAGGGGGGTACATCCAGATCCATCTATCATCCGTCATGAAAATAAACCCTTTTGGAACCAAGGACTCTCTAGTGTCATTGGGGTCTGCCATTGCCAAAACTTCCAGCCTCTGGAACCTTAGACTTTCTCCTGATTGTGGGACTTGCCACATGGAAAGTGACTGGGACCTACACTGCGGCTTATATACCCATATAAACCTATAATTTTACCAAACCTAGATGCCTAGAGGCCAGCATAAGAAGACAATAAACAATTGTGAGGGCAATATGACTCAGCCAGAGCCCATTTATCTTACATCAGTAAGCAAGGATATTCCAATACAACTAAAGCACATGAAAATGACTTTAAAATCAAATTTATGATGACAGAGACTAAACCAAACAATCAGACTCCACTATGTGTTGCCTTAGACCCTCCATATATATGTTATGGTTGCATAGCTTGGCCTTTTTGTAGGAATTCCACGAATGGGATTAGAGGCTGTCTATGACTCTATGCCTGATTTTCGGACTCCATTCCTCATACTAGGTTGCCTTATTCAGCATTAACTTAATATGAGGAGAGGTGCCTAGTTTTACTACAACTTAATACACCGTGTTTTGTTAATATCCCTGAGAGGCCTACTATTTTCTGAAAAAAAAAAAAAAAAAGAAAGAGAAGTGGTTGGGGCCAGCGGTGGGGAAAAGGATCTGAAATTCCAGTTTGAATGTAATACATGAGAGAAGAATAAATAAAACTTGTAAAATTGACATTTTATTTATAAAAAAAAAACAGAAGACTAAATAAATTTTGTTATAAACCACTATAAACCCTTTTGACTTAGTTCCAATGTAGTTAGTATTATTTCCTTTCAGTTATTTTGTTTATTATTTTTTTCTTGCTATAATTACTTTATTTTACATTTAAATTATTTTTATAGAGATTATACTACAATCACACCATTTCTTTCTTTCTTTTCTTTCCTCTATATTATCCCTGTTCTTATCAAATTCATGGCTTCTTTTGTCATTGATTATAGTTAATTGTATGTGTGTGTGTGTATATATATATATATATACATATATATGTATATATATATATGTGTGTGTGTGTGTGTGTGTGTGTATGTGATGTGATTATTTATTTCTATCCATTCTAAAAGCAAATATAAATTATATTCTAAAATTCCCTTTATATTTAGTATAGCATTATTATATTATTAACCTATGTTATTTTCCTTTTTGAATACATGATAGAAACTCTGTACATTATCTCAGATTGATATAAAACTATAAAAGAGATTGATATGCACTATCAATTTAAGTGAAATATAGTAATTAATAATGTAAACCCAATTTTTTAATAATAATAATAATAAATGTGAATTAAACAAATTAGATTTGTGGCAAAGCAATGTATCATTTGTTCATTACAACAAATAAAATGAGTCTTACAAGAAACATTTGGCAAGTGTCCAGCTAAAAATCAATTGAGCCAGGAGTAGCTGATTATATTTGGTCAATCTGTCAAAATAAAAAACCTTCAGCCAGAGGTATCTTTAAAGATGGGTTAAATATTTTTTAATATAATTAAATGGTGCCCCCAAAGGCTATCATTCTGTAATATTATACCACTGGAAATGTATGTGATATCATTTGGACCATTCTAGAGATAACATACCAATACATTTGTTTGTGTTTGTGTGTGTGTGTAAAATTTTAAAAAGTATTCACTTGTAATATGGGAAGCTTAAAACTGTTACAAGTTGTAGACCTCAACATTACAATAGATTTCTGTACATGTGTTATAATATTAAGCTTGTTTTTTTGTTTGTTTGTTTGTTTTGTTTTGGTTATTTTTTGTTTTGTTTTTTTAATTGGATATTTTATTTATTTACAGAAAGATGCCATCCTCCTCCATTTCCCCCTCTACAACCCCCATCCCATCCCCCTCCTCCTTTATGCCTTTATACCATTTTAATTACATGCATGTATTAAAGTTAGTTCTAGGTTGAGGGTCTAGCAATGCAATAGATGCAAATAGTCAAGGAACAAGCAAGACAATAAACACAAATATTCAAAGAGAAAGCAAGACATTAAACCCAATCACATGAACACTCTCGTGGCAGCTGTTTCTAAGGGCTGATCAGGATGAGGAAAGTATCTGAGTCTGCTTTCCTGTCCTAGCACAAGGTCATTTTCATGTCTGAAGCCCACTTCCTTGTTCTAGCCTAAAATTTAAAATCCTGTCTGAAGTTACTTCTTAATTCTTAGGCAAATGGATGGAACTCAAAAATATCATCCTGAGTGAAGTAACCCAATCACAAAAGAATACACAATGGTTTGTACTCATTGATAAGTGGATATTAGCCAAAAATCTCACAATACCCAAGACAAAACTCACAGACCACGTGAAGCCCAAGAAAAAGAAAAACCAACCTATGGGTGCTTCATTCCTTCTTAGAAGGAGTAACAAAATACTCACAGGAGCAGATATGAGACAATGTGTGGGGCAGAAACTGGAGGAGAGACCATCCATAGACTGCCCCACCTGGAGATCCCTCCCAGATGCAACTACCATATGCAAACACTGTTGTGGATGTCCCAAAGTACAGGCTGATATTAAGATTGTTAAATATAGTTTTTTAACATTTTATTTAACATATAATATTTTCTCAAGCAACTTTTAAAAATAGGTACAAAAATGTAGTTTAATTGGGACTATTTTGGATAGCTGCACTGTGAGATTAATGTTAATAACAGCCTCATAAAAATGTGTAGACATACCTAAACTTTATCTACACAATAATTTTCAAAGTAGTTGTTTATTAGCTTCCTGTCTCAATGACAAATAGGACTCAGACTAGTTCTTAAAACATAAAGAGCTATTTATCTATTTCCTCACCTTCAATAAAAGTGAAAACTATTCACAGTTACTAATAGACTTGTAAATTGACACTATATTTATGTAGTTTTATAAATTTTAGATTATTAGGAAAACAACCTAAATTAGTAAATCATTACTTATACATAATTTACTTAATAAAGTAAATTTCTCCATAAGATCAAGTGTAGGCAGACATGTAAGCATGTTCTTAAGTAGTGATTGATGCAGGAAGGCCTACCCCATTGAGACTAGTCCAATGCTGTGCTTTTGGTCTTGGGTTCTATAAGAAACGAGCTGAGCAAGCCATGAGTTGCAGGCCAATAAGCGACTCACATCCCTCTATGGCCTCAGCATCAGCTCCTTCATCCAGGTTCTGCCCCTGTTTGAGTTCCTGTCTGGATTTCCTTCAATGATGAGTTATGATATGGAAGTGTAAGTCAAATAGACATTTTTCTCCCCAACTTGTTTTTTTTCCTCCATGGTGTTTCTTTCTAGTAATAGTAACCCTAAGGTAAAATATAAAGTATACTTTTACATTTTTAAATTTCTAAAAACCCAAGTATCCTATTTAGAAATGGGAGATAAGACTTTCGTTTATTTACTTTTTATTTGTTGAAAAATTTTATTAAGACAAAATTTGCATAAAATAAGTCAGATACGTAATGCATAAAGCTTAAAGAATTTTGAAAGCCACACAGAGATTTGTATAATATATACAAATAGCTATATGAAAATAATCTCCACAATCTATGCAATAAATCAAGGTTTGACCTTACCCCTTTTATATTTGTAGAAATTTGTGATAAGAACACTTAATACAATATATCCACTTGGCAAATTTTAAATAATTTGAAAGCATGCTATTAACTTTACACAGCACAGTGTAAGTGTGTGTGTGTGTGTGTGTGTGTGTATGTGTCTTTGTGTGACTAAATTTTTGTGGATAACTGGGACTTTGTATCCTTTGACTAATAGCTTTCCATGTCTTTTATTTACACTCTGGGTCCTCTCAATCATCATTCAACTTTATGATTTTATGAGACTCACATCTAAAACTATTATATAAGCAGCATCAAACATTTATTTTCTATGACTGCTGTAAAAAAATAGCACAAACTATCTCAAAGAGTAAATATTTATTGTCTCTAGACCACAAGAAATGTAGTAAGGGATTGCATGCACCCTTCTAAAATGAGAAATATGGATCCTTCCTGGAGTTTTCTTATTTTTCAATATTCTGCTGACAATAATACTGAATGACATGTGAAAGAATCTATCTAATTCTCTTTGCATGCTTTCATTTCAGTGGCTACAGGTGGAGTACGTTCATGTGACCTCTTATTAAATCATGGAATAATAAGAAAATATGTACTGAAATTATATCTTTAGGTTTACAATACATTGAAAAACCAATTCATCCTGAATAGTTTCTATATGAACAATAAAGTATTGTAAACATTTTATGTATCCAATGAAGTTAAGGAAATCTTCATGGTATAAACAAATCTTAAGTATAAGATGAGGAGACTAACAAGTAAGTGGTTGACATCAGTCTATGTCACCCGCATTGCAAGTTGGGTTTTAGAGTTCAAATTGGACAATGTTTTATTTTTTTTCCTGAAGTCATAGCATTTGCTATTATACAAGATGCCTTCCTCCATAGAAAAGCAACTTAGTTCAGAACAGTCATTAAATGCAAAATTGAAGTCAAGAAATATCTAAATACCACCTAGGAAATAACAAGTGCTGCAGATTTCTTTGCTATCACTTGCAAAAGAATAATCTAGGATGCTTTTTCACTATTGTTTTGTCTTATTCTAAGGACATCTTCAGAGTATAATACTTAGAAACAATACTTTTTAAACAGTGACTCATACTTTAATGTACCACTGTGTTCAGAGGGTACTTAATAGAGTCTAAGTGAAATGGAAAAAGAGAGTGAGGTAACAATAAACATAAACCTGGACCAAACTACAAACATTCTCTCTCTTATGGACAGAAATTCTCACTGAGTAGATTCACTGCCCCTCATATTAAAAAAATGAAGAAGAGTTAAAGTCATGGCTATACTCTGGTAATCATAATTTGTGACATCGGGCTTCATATGAATACAAGTTTTGGGGAAAAAAAGGACAGTCAGGATAAATAATTAGATGAATCAGTGTTCTCTAAGTTATTTTACTGGACTTCTCCTGATGTCACTGTGACTCATGGCGCTTTCTTGGGTACAACTTTGTTCTTAGAAATTCAAATTTAGTGTCAGCTCGAGGCTTGGTACATAATACAGTAGTTTCTATCTTCTCTATGACTGGATGAAGAAAAAAAATTTCCATAAAACCCCAAGTTGAATTATCCTTATTTATCATAAGTAATTTCTTCTATGTGGCGTCTCAGATCAGAAGTAGGATGCAAAGCACTTCTAGTCCGGGTAAAGAAATGTGGAGCAGAACCACAAATTCACAGGAATTTGTGTTCATATACATTCCAAGTTCCATGGCAATGTCATCACTTCTAGAAAGTCTTCTTTCTAGAAGAACATAACCCACATATAAGTAACAACTTTTAGGATAGCACCCGTTCCAGTTTTTTCAGGACCCACATGAAGATCAAGCTGCACATCTGCTATATATATGCATGGAGTCCTAGGTCCAGCTCGTGTATGTTCTTTGTCCAGTGGTTCAGTCTCTGAGATCCCTAAGGGTCCAGATTAGTTGATTCTGTTGGTTTTCCTATGGAGTTCCTATCCCCTTAGGAGTTTCAATCCTTCCTTGTGTTCTTCTAAGAGTCCCCAAGCTCCACCTGTTTGGCTCTAGGTATCTGCATCTGTCTGAGTCTGCTGCTAGAGTCCTGGCTGCAAGCATAACTGGGATTGATACTTTTCTATAGGATGTGTCTCATGTTGGGATAGTTATTAGTTGGTCTTTCCTTCAGTCTCTGCTCCAGCCACATCCCTGCGTTTTTTTGTAGGCAGGGTAAGTTTTGGATGAAAAGATTTTCCAGTAGGTTGGTATATCTATCACTTCCTGCCTGGCCACAGGAGGCAGCCTCCCCATGAATCCATATCCCTAATGCTAAGGATACCCGCATTGTTTCTTGGGTGCCTACCCTATCCCAGGTATTTTAGTTCTTAAAAGGCCACAAGTAAGAAAGTTTATGAAAGAATTATATTATTTTGTTTACTAATGCTCTCCTAAATTGATTATAGGAAGTTAATGTGTTAGTACGCATATAAGGCTATATCTACAGCATAAAAAGAAGGTGTTTTTATTTAATTCTAAATATACAAATTACAAATAGTGCTCTTCAATTGCACAGTACTTTTTATATGAAGGTCAGTTTATTATTTTTGTTTATAAGGCAGATATCAATTAGAACTGTATTAATAATAAAAAGTAGTGTTATAACTATTGTCACAAAACAAAAACAAAAATAATGTCAATAAGTAAAAAAAATAGCTTTATATCAGGAATGCTAAAACTTTATAATCAATAAGATAGAAGAAACATAAAACATTAAAATATCAGTGGTGAGAACTGAATTTCACTACTACAAATGCAGCTCCTAAACCAATATACATGTATTTGATTCCATAGCTATGTAACAAATTATTAAAACCTTAATACATTGGAACATTGACCTTTTATGATTACATGGTTTTGGAAATCAAGTGTAGGCTTAACTGGACTCTCTCCTCAGCCTCTTACCAGTCTGGACTCAAGGCAATTGTGGTTTTAAAATGTGAGACACTTTTAAGTCCATTCAGGTCACTAATAGAATTCTATCTTCATTTTTCACAAGGCCTCTCCATTTGGATTTTATAAGATGGGCTTTACTCTTTGATGCCACCAGATCATCTTTCTAAGCTTTGGGGCCACATCCCATATTCCAATGTATATAAGAGCTATGAGGCAGCCAGGCTTACCTAGGTACTGTTCTACTCCATGAATTCAAGGTCCAGTGGTATTCAGTCTCAGCTGCATTTGTATTTATCCATTTCTGTTTTCTTCAGATTAAAATCTGGTCACAATTTCTGTCTAAACTGATACAAAGGAGATCATAGGAAGGGACTCAATTATTGAAATCATCTTTGACCAAAACTGCAAAAACTCTGGGAAAAAAAAATAAGGAAATTCAGAGGAGAAATTCTAGAGAGTTGAGCTTCTACAGACTTCTGAAAAAGGCCAGGAGCCATGTGGTGGCTGCAAGGATACAAAGATTGAAAACCTGCACACTGAATTTCATGGTTGTTATGGAATGGAGATGTGTCTGGAAGGGTGGAGAGGAAACAGGAAGCCCAAAGGAAACAAGCAAGAAGTAATAACTGCCTCCTGCCTCCAGCTTTCAGAGCATAGCCAGCCAGCTGACAACTCATACATATGCAAGTGGAAACAGATTAGAGGATTGACTGGCTTGGGGGGCAGGGGAAGCTAGCTGCCTAACTGACAGGCTACTCTTTTGGCTATTCAGTATCCTTACACCTTCTGTTGCATAGTTTTGAATTTTTGCAAATCATCAGAAATTCCTGTTTCTGCATAACAATATGTAACTCATCTTTGTTAAAAAAGAAAAAAAAAGTCAATCTCCTTGATTCCCCAAACAGTAGTTTTTCAACACTTGTCTGAAATGTTTCTGTCTATAGAAAACACTTACGTTATTCATTTTGAGTTTATCCTTAAGTACTCCTTGAATGAGTCACAGTCCAATCAGAACATTGGACAAAAGACCAAGTTAGTAGAATTTTAATGTGCAAATATATATAATGCAGGTGAATAGAGGATAAGAAAAACTAATTCATAACAATAAAACATACAAATTATAATGCACATTTAAATCCCAAAAAAACAAGATACCAAATAGAATTGTAGCAGTTCACATTGCAGCATATTGAAGTGAGGTCACAGTAGTATTTATAACTTACTGCTCCACAGCCTATCTCCATGTTTCCTTTGTATTAATCTAGAACCTCATAGAGTTAAGGTCATTTAAAGAATTGCTGTTTATTAAATAATTACTTCTCAGATAATCCATTCAATCCTCTTTCTGCTGATCTATGATATTGGACCAGACTCTGTAAATGCTTCCTTTGGTCAGCAGGCAGTGTTAGACTTAAGCATAGCCAATAGTGGCTGCAGGAATTGCACAGCTGGAGGAAGGTCTTTCTCTTCCTGGGGGCAATGCATTTTTCTTTCTGCTCTTTTGATATATCTAAGAGCAAGTGGGATATGCAAAATTTGTGAGTCTCACTTCCCAGCAAGTTTCCATGGCAATGTGAAAATGATTTCCCAGTAACTCCTGTCAGTGTTCCATTGGACTTACACTGTTATTTAAGTATTGTTATAAGAATTCCATGTCAGTATGGGTAGAATTTGGAACTAGTGCCCTATAGGATCAGGAACGAATTAGTTCCCTTGAATGTTTTATCTGTACTGTTGAAGTTGGTCTTAGCCTTGGTAAATTCATGATGAGTCATCTCTTTGACCTTACCACCCTTTAGTGGGTTAGAGTCACACTCCCCTCAAGAAGGTCTGGAAAATAAACGGTGTTCTTCCTAATATGTTCTCTTCCCTGTTAATCCTGCTTCTGTTTTGTATACAATACTTCCCCTCCATCCTGTGTTATTTTTCATTTTCTTGAGTTAGTTCCTTAGTTGTTATTCAGTTCTAGAATTTGATAGCTATTACATTCTTTATAATTTTCCTTTTCAAATTAGTAGGTAATGTCACTCAGGTCAGGACTTAATCAGTAAAGAATTACCATCAGATATCATGTTGTGGATGTCAGAGGCTCTGTCACTCAGCTAGAGTACAAAGTTAATTAAGCTTTCGGTAAATGAAAACAGGATGCTAATGTTCGTGGCATGCACTGGTATCAATTAGTCAATTTAAAGAAAATATCTGCTTGAGCAACTCCCTCAGGAACAAAGTGACTGTTGGAACTTGACTGTAACAACAATAAAGACATGTCATCTCTAGAGACATTGCTCAGCACACTGACCACCCAGAGAAAAAGTAAATTCAGACAATTCAACTCTCAACTCAGCTCCAATTTTGATCTGATAACCAAGGAGTTTCTGTAACAGACTCAAAGTGATCTCTCTTTACTTTTTCTTGTTTTGCCTCAACCCTCAAGCCATGGATAGACGATAGGCAAAATGAAATGTAAAATTGAATGGAGTGGGCCAACTCAAAGTGACACTGTGACTTCTATTATGAATGTTAGGCTAAAAAATGGGAAAGGATGTGATTCTATATCTTTTGGAATATCTCTTTAGACTCAAGTCCAACTAAACACCTGGAAAGTCAAACTTAATCTGAGTTTCCATTACTAGTGCAAAAGATTTGCCTTCCTGTGCCCAAAGATATCACTTAACTTTTCTGGCTAAGTCACTGGCACAAATAGCTTAAAGAGATACTCTATTTCAAGAGCTACCAACCAGACCACTAGACCATTATTAAACTGTACCTATTATAAAACCATCCCAAGTTTCATTAACAGTTATTAACTTTACACCCAGAAGGCACTGTGGGGCAATGAGCTATGGGAGAGCTAGGTGCCTGGTTGAATGAACTATGGAACCCCAGAACCCCGGAGATACCCGCTGGGATGGAAGGTGTTTAAGCTCTTCCTAGGCCTCTGGCTCTCTCAGTTTCAGCCCTCCATGGTCCTTCCCAGAGATAGGCCCGTGGTCATCGGTCACGTAGGAGTAGCACCATCATACAGATGAGGCATTCCCAAGCTCTCAGACCAACCTGCTGCCAGACCTTAACCCACCCAAAACTGTATATAAGGCCCAACTCAGAAGTAAAGTGCATTCAAGATTCATCTGAGAGCTTCTGTCGCAGTCCCTCCCTCTCTTCCCCAGCCAGCAGGTGCCTAACTGGGGCACTTCAAAGAGCTGTAACACTTTTCAAAGAGCTATAACACTTTTCCCCTGTCTGCCACTTAAGGCCAGCAGCAGAGGCAGCAGCAGACTCTCCCTGTCTGCACTCCATCCCTCTGGGACTGCTGACAGACAAAGGCAGCCTCTGATCGCACCCTGTCCTCAGCCAAGTCAGAGATTCTTGTGGGACCCCACCTGAAGATGGACTCACAAGGGACACATAAGGATACAGATGTGTGTGTGTGTGTGTGTGTGTATATATATATTATGTATGTATACATATATATGTATGCATATATACATATATATGTATATATATACCTATACCTATATATACCTATATATACGTTATATATGCATCAATTTTATATTAATATTAGTTATGTTCCAAAGTACTTACAAGATGATTGTATCAGCAGATATGTACAGAATATAACTTAAATTATATTCTGTTAGCAACAGTATACATTAGGACTATGTAACACATAATCAAGTCAAACTTACTAAATTTGTCATATCATGTATTAGTAACCACTTAGTGTGCTTACAAACAGTGATTTAGAGGTCTTTCTTACATGCCTAGCTCACCTCAGGTTCACTATGTTGATGACCTTGGAATCCCATGCTCTAACATCTACCTAAGTGTTAGGATGGCAAGCTTACACTCCTACACCAGCTATCATTTCATATGATTAAAAATTCCTTAACAAATGCATATAATGCAAACTGCAATAATTTACAATGACTGATGGATGACGTGTAATGAGTTTGGTGTTAAAACTAATGTGGATTACTGTTTACCTCATTGAGGTTCTACCATTTTTAAATTTGTGTCTTTGTCATTATTTATTGTCTCATGTAAGTTGAAGGAAAAATTATTAATTGTGCTTTTATTACTCTGTCAGTGTCAATCACACACTTCAAACAAGGATAGTGAGTTAAGATACACAAATTAGCTTGACATATTATTTATTCTAAACAATACATTATAAATTACATGTAAAACAAACATTCAATTAAATTTGAATCTACAGTTGAAATTTAAATGGAAATACTAACTGAATACATTTTTTAAATTATTGTTTTCAGAAAAACTGCATAAACTCTTTACAGGTAGTATTACTTGCTGTGTTAATATTATTGTATTTTAAGCCTGATCTCCTGACCTCTTCTAATATGGGAAATGTCAGATATAATACAAGCAAAATTATAATCAATGAAAATTTGCCTTCATAAAAACATTAAGTGTGTTTCTCAAAGTGCTACATGTTAATTAAAATAAACTATGTTATTTTTCAAGGCAAACAAGAACACAGAGGTCTAGTGAGAAAATCTAATCAGCATGAAGAAGTATATATCTGTCTTCTTTCCTTAGACACTCTTCTCAAGTTGATTTGGCATTTGAGTCATCAATTTGATTACAATGAGACAAAAGGAAATATTGAGTTTTGTATTTATTTAACTTGATATCAAGGACAATATTTTAAACATAAGAGCATCTTTTAAATGATTAATTTATTTACAGTAAAATAATTAATACAAAGTTTACTTATCTAAAGATTTTAGGAAGTGGGTGCTACTTATTTTTTGATTATATATATATATATATATATATATATATATATATGAATTTTAACTTAAAGTATTACTACAAATTTGGGATGAGGTGTAATGGCTTTAATTTTATAAAACATATTTTAAAACACTAATAATTTTATTATATAGTAAGACCACTTTTTATGTATTTTTAGGAGAAGACCATCGAGACATATTAAGCAGGATAATACCTTTAGGAGCAAATCTGTAAGTAAACTGATAGACTCTGGTAAAACTTACCCACCTATAAATTCGATTTTCCAATGATTAATGCTAAAATGGGAGATTAGAACAACAGTATCGATTAACCTAAACCCCTCAGAGTTCCCAGAAGCTATGCTACCAAATAAAGATTCTGGGCTGATCCAAAATTCTGAGCTGGTCCGTGGCCCCCAGAATATATGTAGCAGAAGACTTCCTTGTCTAGCCTCAGTGGGATAATATGCCCCAGGGAAGGGGTATGTTGGTGGTGTGAGTTGAGGGTGGGAGGGTGGGTGCATGAGGGGAATAGATGGATGGATAGGTGGAGGTACACCCTCTCAGTGGCAAAGAGGAGGTGGATGGAGTGAGGAACTCTGGGAAAAGGACCAAGAAGTGGGAGTAACATTTGGGATGTAAATAAAATAATTTAATAAAAAAGAACTGAAATGCAAATGAGTTATATAAATTCCAAATAAAGATATTTTATTTCAAAATTAATAATTAATTATCCTCTGATTTTTCCAAAAAAATCTAGAATGTAAAACATTTTGTATAATACATTTTATAGGCTTATTAAAATCAAACTAGAAGTAGTTTTTTAGTAGTTTAATTTCATTTCATCCTTGAGGAATAAAATTATTATACTTTTAGAAGGAAAAGATAGTTATTGCTCCAAATTGCTTCATCATTTTTATAGAATCTTATTTTAAGAGGTAACACTGCCTAGCTATAGTTTTAGAAGTAGTTGTTAAAAGATGAGATGATAAAAATAGGTAAAATTCCATGTCAAAGTACTTGACAAAGAATTTTCTCACATACTGTTACAGATAATAAGGATATAAAATATTTTGGCCCTAATTGCCTCAGATATTACTTAATTAGAAAAAATGTAAACTTTTGAATATAGACTGCATCACATTGACATAATAATTAACACGAAAGGTAGCCATTCTGATGAGAGCTCTGAGACAAAATCTTAATAGATACAGTGATTAGCAGCCTAAGCTACTGAATCATGGGCAGAGTTGGAGGACATAGAAGATTGCCAAAGCAGATTGCCTTTTGCGATGGAACAGGGATGAAGATAAAAAAACATAATTTCAAAGAGACAAATGTTTACTCAAATGTTCAAAATTGATAGTGAGCATCTTACATTTTGTAGCAAGGCACATTATGTGGCAGCACTCTTTTACTGTTTACTACTGAATCCAAAAGTTCTGAAATAGCCTCTCACAGAAACACACTAAAAATATTGCTCTTTTTCAGCAAGTATAAATCAGTTATGCAAGTTTTCTTCTAGGGTCCACTGTATCTTCTAAGTAAAGGATCACATCATCTACAAGGAGGGATAATTTCTCTTCTTCCTTTAGATTTGTACCTCTTTTATTTCTTTACCTTACAGGACCACACTAAATAAAAGTGGATGGAGTAAGAACTCTTCTGATGTCTCATATTTTATGTGACATGCTTTCAGGTATTTTCCCATTCAGTATGATATTGGCTACTGGTTTGTCAGGTATAGGCTTTATTGGTTTGAGATATGTTCCTTCTATAGTTAATTCCTTCAGTGTTCTTATCATGATTATGTTGAACTTTATCAACTGCCTTTTACATCTATTAAGATGACCATGTAATTTCTGCTTTGAGTGTACTTACCCTAAATATTACATTTTTAATTGCATCTATTAAACTATCTTTAGAAGAAAATCAGATTAGTTCTAACGTATATTCTTAAGGATTTCTGGAATTCAGTTTACAGAGGCTCTTTTTAGTTTTGAATAAGAGTGTTTATTAGGTATGTAAAAGCCAAAAGTAAAAGAAGAAGTAGCAACTTACTGGCAAATTAGGTTCCTGGAGAAGGACCATTTTCAGATTCTAACATGATACTTCCTATTTTTAACTGTGGAGAAGGAAAGACATCACTTTGAAACCTCCTCTATGCAGGCTCTTACTACATTCAAGTAGGCCTTGCCCTATTAAAAGTTATTTCTTAAGTTTTCCCCTTCCAAAAGCATCATATTAACAGCTATGTTTTAGTATTTTACTTTTGCTTTTGCCTTTGAGGAATTATAATATGATTATATAATTTCTCCCTTCTCTTTCTTATATCCAAATGTTCACATATAAGCTTTTGTGCTTATTTTCAAATTCATTTATCTCTTTGTTAAATTGATGTTAAATGCTTATAAGCATATGCATTTCCATATTAGTTCTAACTATCATCTGCTCAGTCTGGTTAATGTTACACACATGTATGTTCTCAGGGCTCCCCATTTAGTATTGGATAATCAGTTGGTGTGCTCTTGCATCTATATTATTCAGGGAATATTTAATATGGTTTTTTCTCTGTTATATCATTTTCTGGTTTTAGTATTAATGATAATAATGACATCAGTGAAGTTTGGTAATGACTCATGTCTATTTTGTAAAACAATTTAAAGTACAGTGGTAACAGCCACATCTGCTTACTATGTATCAGGAAAAAGTTATATGAATACATGGAGAATAAAATTAGAATAATATCTCTTACCCTGCACAAAATAGTTGATTCAAAATAAAGACTTGAATATAAAATCTAAGCCACACACTTGTCTTGAAGGGTAAAACAACTTTAAGACATTGTCATAAACATGAACTGTTTTGAAGAAGACTCGAATAACATAGAAAAGAGCCTCAAGAGTAGACAACATTATACAATAATAAGTAGCTTCCAAAAATGAAAAGAAATTATTGATAAAGTTAAGCGATTCTCTACAGAATAAAAGTGTATATTTGCCAGCGAAGCCACAGACAAAGGGCTAATATCTACAATATATATAAAACAGCTATATGTGCATACATGCACACACACAAGCACACATTCATACACACAAACACAAAATTTCAAGAGTAACCCAGCAGCTCACAAAATAAGAAATGCAAATTTCTAAATCATAGTTGAAATATGATTTAAATGATACACACACATACACACATTCACTTACTCAGACATAGGGGAAATGTAAGTAACAATTGCAATATATTCTACCTCAAACAAAATTGGTATCCTCAAAAATATAAAATAAAATTAGCAATTGGAACCTCATAAAACTGAAATGCTTCTGTACAGCTATTGAAACAGTTAATTAAATGAATAAAGTACAGAATGAGAGAGAATCTTTGCTAGTTATAATCATCAAACAGATGGATAATAACAAGAATATTCACAGAACTCAAAAAGCAAAACTCAAGGAAATAATTGACCCAATTGTAAAAATTAAAGAGATCTAAGGAGAGAATTCAGAGTTGAAGAAATAAAGATGTCTAATAAATACTTCAATGTGTGTTCACCAGCCTTATCAATTAAGGCAATACAAAAGAAATCAACTTGGAAATTCCATCACATTCCAGTTAGGATGGCTAAGACCCAAAAAGCAGCTGAAAACAAATACTGAAAAGGGTAGGGAAAAAGAGGAACCTTCATTCACTGTTGATGGAAATGCAAATTTGTGTAACCGTTATGAATATATAAAGAAAGTTAAGTTATTTAGGCTGGCAATGCTCACCACAGGAAGCATAGACTAACAAAAATGCCTGTACCAATTAGGCAAACCTTGTGAATTGTTGGTGTGGAAATACCAGGTGACTCCACAAACAGCTTAGATTATTGATATATCCCTAGGTTGCCTTTCAGTGGCTGAAGATAAAGCACTTTTGCAGAAAACACTGCACTTTTATGATGCAAGACTTTGATGGTAGAAGCTATATCTGACCTGGAAACTACTTCCCTAAATTCTAGTTTCCATGGATACAGAAAATACTGCCAAGGGAAAAAAGCAATTAAGCAATCCTAACAGAGCTACAACAGCTATGAACCATCACTGTTACCATCTTGGTAAGATATGGATACAGACGCAAGAAGTTGCACTCATGTGTTGGTTGCAACCAAAAGCTGTCTACTTGAACTTAGGCCTACTCATCAAAAGAGAAATCTTACCTTGTACTGGAAACTTATCTAGTTTACCAAGGCTAATGAGGTCATAGACTTTAGAAAAAAAATCACTACAACTACTCTGGTATTCACCAAAATTGATTACTAATGTCCTAAATCTTTTCTTAACACTAACAGATAAGTTTACCTGCCATTCCCCAACAAATATGCCTCTCTTTACAACAAAAATTTAGACCATAAGAGAAAACCACAACCAGACACATGATAGATATTAACAGATAGGGTGGAGCCTAGCCACAATGACTACATATACAATAAATCTTTCTGTCTATGGCTCATGCAATATCACAGAAAAGGGAACACAATTACTCTAAGAGGCAGACTACCAGGAGGACTTCCAGTGAAGAATGGTCAGATCTTAATCAATATGCACATATCACATAGACACAAATATTCAAACAGAATCAGTAGTTTGTGTGATTATGTGTGTGTGTGTTTGTGTATGTGTGTGTATGTTACACACACATAGATGCATATATATATATTTATATATATATATATGTGTGTGTGTGTGTGTGTGTGTGTATGTATTTGTATGTGTGTGTTTCAGCGTGGGTAGCAATAATAAAGAAAAGCAGGTTATCAATTTGAGAGGGCATGGAAGTGGAGCTGGTAGAAGCTTAAGGAGGAAAGGGAAAGGATGGTTTGATGTAAACATTTCATTTAAATACACATATTACAAAAATTAAGAAAACAAGTAACAAATACTGGTAAGTATGTAACAAAATGAACAATTCTTATTACCTGCCTGTAAATGCTTTTAGTTGTACAAAGTTGTGCAGCCCCTATGGAAATCACTGTAGATATATTTCAAACAACTAAAAGTAAACTTATCCTATAACACAGGTATACAAGTATGGGGTTGTATCCATGCACAAGGAACATTTAGCTTGATACAGAGTTATTTATGTATTATTTACTTATACATTTCTTAGCAATCCACAATAATTAGGAAAGGAGAAACATTATCATTCAGCAGATAAACAAATACCATATACATGTACACAACAGTAAAATTTTTCAGCCACAAATTTAAAAAATCATAATATTTAGAAGAAAATGAGTAAAACCAGAAACTGGCATCTTAAATGAAGGAACTACTTCCCCTAAAGGCAATATTAGGGATTAAATATCAGGGATATTCATTGTTTATTTTAATTAAAACAGTCATTTAATTTTTTCCCTCCCTTTCTTTCCTCTCTCCAGATCCCCATGTCCTCAGCCTCTAATTTATGACATGGCCCTCTCACTTTGACTATTATTGTTACACACATAAGCGTGCACAGGAACACACACACACATAAACACACAGACACACAGACACACAGACACACACACACTCAGATACAAAGTACTGAGCCATTTACAGATGCTCACCCATTTTTGCCACTGAATACCAATACTAATTTGGGAATTCATCCCTAGGAAACACTAATTCTTGATTTTCTAGAAGTTATTAGTTGCCTATAGTTCTGTTAGGACAGGAGCTCCATGAAATTAGAACTTTTCACCAATGATTATTGGTGTTGCTTTTTATCAGGTCTCCTTATGTATCCATATTTTGGAAGCATCATGGGTGTTGCTTTTCTGTCATTTCTAGGAGGAATGCTTTGATATTTCTTGATCCTTATGTACACAAGTTATATAGTAGACACATTTTTGGGGGTTGAGATCACCAGGAGCTCTCTTCCTCTATATTTTTACAATTGTGTTATTCTATAATAGTCTTCATATAATGCAAAAAGATGTTGCTTTAATGACAGATGAGATAGTGTATGCAAATAACTTTTAGAATTCAGTGAGAAATTATGCTGATCAATTCCTTCTGGTCTGAGCCAGTGCCCTGATCAGACCTTGGGTGCTGCCTCTGCACCCAGTCCCACAAAAGTCAGAAGAAGAACTTGTGGAAAGCCATGGCTTGTGCTGACAGCATTCGCCATTACAAGATGGCGCTGGCATCCAGTGCTCCTCCAAGTAAACAAGTAAACCTTGCATGTGCTATGGTAAAACCACGCCAAATCACGGCCCATCCCGGGGTGTGATATGTGTTCCTGAGCAAGCAGCCAATCAGACATGAACACGCCGCTCTAGGGGTATATGAGCAGTGCCTTTTCGGGGCCCAGGGTCTTCCTCCTTTTATTAACAATAAAGGTTTGCTGCAGAAGGATCCTGGTGTCCGCGTGCGTCATGCTGGCAAGACGATTGCGCGGTGCACAGCTAGTGCCGAAACCTGGGAAATTCACCATTGCCGGTGCTGAGGAGAACGTCCGCTTGCAGATTGGATTCAGAACCGCAGGGCAAAGGTAAGCTCTGAGAGGCATGTTTGGCCTTGATCTATTTCGTCTCCCTCCCCAGGCGGTGCTCGTTCTCTTCCTTCTGGTTTTGCAGGATGAGAAAAGCCGCTCGACTCTAGCGGCGGGCCAGGGAGTGCTAGACGAATTGCAGGGCAGCGTGTCAGAAACAGAGCGAGGTAAGCTCTTAGGAGCTCAGAAAAAAAAAAAAAAGGAGCTCAGAAGGCATGCCTAAGAAAACAGACCCTTCCGAAGACGCTCAGTCCGCGGAAGTGAGAGATGAGGGAAAGTACGCCCTTGGGAGAGACGCACATGAAGGGATGTGGGAAGAGCAGGGTTAGAAGGAATTGGAA
This sequence comes from Grammomys surdaster, assembly GCF_004785775.1. NCBI lineage: Eukaryota > Metazoa > Chordata > Mammalia > Rodentia > Muridae > Grammomys > Grammomys surdaster. Next base: position 6,693,679 of record NW_021604613.1, read on the forward strand.
AACTAAGAAAGCAGGGTACTGAGGTGTTACAATAGCTGCCTACTACATCTCCAATGAATGAGATGAAAAGTTACATCTTGAATATGAGAGAGAGAGAAAGGGTTTTACAAAAACAGTTGTTCTCTCTCTGAGCTGTGTCAGCAAAAAGGAATGAAAAGGCTATTTCAGAGCTCATCTAGAAAAAGAAAGAAATTCGGGAGACGTCCTGAATTTCTCTTTACTTAGCTCTTAGATGTCCTTCTTTGTTGTCTGTCCTTGGCCCGCCAGTGTCCACGTGTATCGATTGTTTGTTTTTTGTTTCGTTGTCTAAGTGTATGTTCTATGTTGCATGTTCAAAAGACAAAAATGGTTACATATCCAACTCTTGGGCTAGTTTAACTTTGTTTTAAAGGCAGTCTTAATATACACAGCAGAGGCTGATAAGCTACCCTACACCTGTAGCTAAGAGTTGAGCTGAGCTGAAAAAGCCTTTCCAGGAATTGAGGTTGGCATAAGCTGCTTTTAAAAGAGACCAGTAGCTTTTTGGGTTTTATAAAGAAGCTAAGAGTTGTTTTGTCCTAGAAAAATCTCTGTGACAAGGTGCTTTTCTCTTGAAATTACAGCTAGAAAAGGCAACAAATTTTGTTTGGTCTAAATATATAAGATGCATAGCCACTTCATTGTTGTTTCTGATTGGTTTTAAAAGTATAAAAATGTTCTACATGTCTTGGTTATAGATTATTGGCTTAAATTATTGGGTGTGATTAGAAATTCACAACTTTGGTAACAGAAAGTTGGTGTAAAACTAACTCAGTGTTATAGTCATTCAGAAACCAGAAAACAATGTCTCTTCAATGAGATAGTAAAAGCTGCTTCACATACTCATATATAAGAATTGGCAGCAAAACTTTGTAACATAAAGGTAATCTACTTGGTGTTGATTTTAGAAAAAATAGATTGTTTACATTGCTTCTGGTTTTGCTTCTCAAAATTATGGTTATACTCTAATGTTGCAAAAGAAACTCAAAATTATAGTTAAACTGCCAGTATTCCATTGGCTACAGTTGGCAGTTCAATTGTGAGTTTGGAATTCTTTGACTCACCCATGTTTATGGTTCAGAAGAGGATAGAGCAGAGTTGGCTATTTTGTCAGGAAGAGATTACTTGATTTGGAACTCAGATTAGAGTAACACTAGTAAAAATCATAGTGCCATGATGATTGTTCAGACAGGCAATGCAGACTGGGATCTTAACATGCTTGTAGTCAGGTGACCAAGGTTACATGACAAACTTGTCCTTGGTGCAGGAAGGATAATCTTTGGGCCAGGCCTCAGGATATAGGCCAAGATTAAAAACATTTACATTTAAATTAAGGCTATATACAGAGTGGGCAAGGCAGGAGCTTGTATTTCAGACATTCCTTTTGTCCTGACCTGCTTCTAGAAGGGTGTTTTCTAGAATTTGTTTATTGCCTTGTTTGTTCCTTAGGGAGGCATCAGCCTCAGACTCAAAAGAAATTCACAACAGCTTATGGGCCAGGAGTTAGAGATAATGATTATGCTGGAGGAATTACAATTATGCTTGCTTCCCTCCGTGGCATTGTAAATACTGCCGGCAAAGGAATTCCTCAACTCGTTTTGGGTCCTTTCTTCCAAAATTGTTCAGAGTGATAGAAGACAAGATGGCTTTGGTTCCTCTGATGTGTATTAGGTCCTATCAGTAACAAGAGACCTAATCCTAAGTTAATAATTGAAAGAAAAAGGTTTTGAAGGATTAATAGATACTGGGGCTGATGTAACAATTATTTAGAGGACAAGATTGCCTTCAGCTTGGCTTTTATCTGATACTCTCACTCAGCTAAAAGGAATTGGTTATTCAATTAATCCAAAACAAGTTCAAACTTAAGATTTATAAAACTAATGGGACACTACAGCCTGACTTGCCTGCTCCAGCTGCCATTCAAGTAAATGCATATAAAATTATTATAGATTTAGAAGATTGTTTTATACAGTTCCTTTACCTCCAGGTAAAGGTGAGAGGTTTGCATTAAGTGAACTTGCTTGTGATTTTTGAGAGCCCATGAAGCCATTCATTAAAAAAGCTTGCCTCAAAGAATGATTAATGGTCTTAAAAAATTTGTTGTTGCTTTAATACAAAAGGTTAATCGTTTACATCTCTCAATGTATATTATTAATTGTATATTTTATTGGCTGATCTCTCTAAAGGAGTTTTTCTACAAGTCTTTGCTCTAGTACAATGAGCTTTAAGATTTTGAGGTACTTGTTGCTCCAGAAAAGATTCAAAGGCAGTATCTTTTCAATATCTGGGAATTCAATTGTGACACAGAAAATTTCCAATAAGAATGGAATAATTGGGGCTGGAGAGATGGCTCAGCCGTTAAAGGCTAGGCTCACAATTAAAAATATTAAGAGTTCAATTCCCAGCAACCACATGGTGGCTCACAACCATTTGTAGTGGGATCTAGTGCCCTCTTCTGGCTTGCAGCCATACATACAAAAAATGGTTTACTTTTAATGATTCTCAAAAGTTGTTAACAGATATTAATTGGCTAAAACATCATCTTCAGCTTACCATAGGAGGACTTGAACCTCTGTTTGATATTCTCAAGGGGGATACAAATCCTAATTCCCCTCGACAGTTAACTGATGAGGGATAGATAGCTTTGTAAAAGTATAGAGTAAGCTGTTAGTTATCAACAGATACAGTATATGGACTGTGATCATTTGTTGGCTGTTTGCATTATTGCTACTCATGTGCTCACAACAGCCCTTTGGCAATACAAACACAGTTTAATTTAACCAGCTTACACTTCTCAAAAGTTTGGACAATTTTGTCGCCAAATGGAGGTGACCCATCTGACGGGTCTCCCTTATAACCCTCAAGGACAAGGCATTATAGAATGGGCTCATCGAACTCTTAAATCTTATCTAATAAAACAAAAAGGGGGAGTCGAGGAGGCTCTACCCTCAGTGCCATGAGTCACCATTTCTATAGCACTTTTTACTCTTAATTTTTAAAAATCTGGACAGTCAAGGCCACACGGCAGCTGACCGTCACTGTTTAGAGCCTGACAGGCCAAAAGAGATGGTCAAATGGAAGGATGTCTTGACCGGACAATGGAAAGGCCGGGATCCTATTTTAATAAGATCCAGGGGAGCGGATCTTATTGTGTTTTTCCGCAGGAAGAAGACAATCCATTTTGGCTACCAAAGCGACTGACGTGACAACTCGTGGCATCTGAAGATGACCCCCCAAAAGACTCATATGCAGATCCTTATTTGGATCCTCCAGCTTTGGGTTCCTAGTATTTTTGTTTATTTTATCAAATTCCACCTTTAAGAATTGTACCAATGAAACCTGCTGGATGTCCCAGTGTTGGAGTTCTGAAAGATTCACTCACGCTATGGTTGCCAGAGTCCCACGATGGGTTCCTGTCCCCATGGAGACTCCTTCCACTTTGTCATTATTTAGGCAAAAAAGAGATTTTGGTACAACTGCAGCCATAGTGATAGCGATATCAGTTAATGCCATTGCCGCCACTGCTGCTGGGATTGCTATGTCAACTTCTATTCAGACAGACACTGCCCTCAACCAATTGTCAGCCACGGTGGTGGAGGCTGTTAACCTTCAAACCTCCACCAACACCCAACTAAAAGGTGGGCTAATGATCCTTAATCAACGCCTTGATTTAGTGGGAGAGAGATTGGATATCCTCTTTCAACTAGCCCAATTGGGATGTGAGAGAAAACTGGGTGCACTTTGCATCACCAGTGTACAGTATGAAAATTTTACCCGAGCAGCTAACTTGTCCAGATGTTTGTCTCAATATATTGTAGGAAATTGGTCAGAAAACTTCGATGAGACACTCAAAAAATCGAGAGCGGCTGTGGTGGCCATCAACTCAACACGCGTGGATCTGTCCCTGACTGAGGGACTCTCCTCCTGGATCTCTTCAGCTTTCTCTTTCTTTAAAAAGTGGGTGGGAGTAGGCCTGTTTGGTACGTCCTATGTTGTGGATTAGTGTTCATGCTTTGGTTGGTTTGCAAGCTCAGAGCTCAACAAAAACGTGACAAGGTCGTTATTACCCAAGCACTTACAGCCCTAGAACAAGGCTCATCTCCTGAAATTTGGTTATCCATGTTAAAGAAATACCCAGTAGACAGATTTCTCAGCCGTTGCACCCCAAAGGATTTGCCCATTGCACTGGGTCGGTGAGAAGTCTTGGCCTGGCTTGTCCTTGTCTGTGTAGCTGTGGTACCTGAATTTGAGGCAAACAGCCCTTGCACCCCTGGGAGATGGCTCCATTGCACAGGGACGGGTGTTTGCATCTCTCTCTGTTTCCCCTAGCCCTTGCACTCAGAGGACTTGTTTCCATTGCACCTGGCAGGGAAAGGGAGATTGTCTTAAACTATCAGTCCTTGATCGCTTATTCCCCCAAGATGGAATTTGCTTGATCGGGCTTGAGTTTGAGTCATGATTGGTACCACGCTAGATAGGCTAAGGGCAGTTCCATCTTAATAAAACAAAAAGGGGGAGATGTGGAAAGCCACGGCTTGTGCTGACAGCATTCGCCATTACAAGATGGCGCTGGCATCCAGTGCTCCTCCAAGTAAACAAGTAAACCGTGCATGTGCTATGGTAAAAGCACGAGAAATCACGGCCCATCCCGGGGTGTGATATGTGTTCCTGAGCAAGCAGCCAATCAGACATGAACACACCGCTCTAGGGGTATATAAGCAGTGCCTTTTTGGGGCCCGGGGTCTTCCTCCTTTCATTAACAATAAAGGTTTGCTGCGGAAGGATCCTAGTGTCCGCATGCGTCTTGCTGGTGAGGCAATTACACGCGGGTCACAAGAACTACTCCCAAGTGCTCTAACATGCCCAGGATCATAAGGAGGCTACAACATCTGCCCCAACACAGGGAGTAAAGATCATTACATTCTTTCTAACACATCTAAGAATGTCAGTGTCCTTAATTACAAACAAGTACAAAAGCCATTATTCTTCTCCAGCTTTCACTTCAAAACCCTAACCCACCATTCTTCTCCTTCTGATAAAAGCACCATAAGCACTTTACCTGCCCATGTTTATATCTAGAGTCTTTGTGGGAAGCCATGGCAAGGCCTTACTCCTGGCTAACACTCACCCTTGGCTCTCCTATCTACTATTCTTCTTTCTGTTTACCTTCCATGATTCACTTGCTAGACAGATGTTTTTAGAACCCCTGGCAACAGCAAGGCTTTGTGAGAACAACAGGTTAGACCCCACAGCTGCAGCTAGTTTCCTCCACCTGCAAAGCCCCCTTTCCCTTCCTGCCCCTCCCCATATTCTGTTTTTGAGTATATAACTGGTGTGAACAATAAAATCTTTGCCAGCTTGATCCGACTTCTTGACCTGCTTTGCCTTTATTTTCTCACACATCTCAGTCCTCTCCACAGGGTCTGGGGATCCCACTTGATTGTCCAGCTGGAGTGGACAAGTCTTCACACCCTGCACCAAGTTACGATATTAATTCACTTCATTGTTCAATTGAGGAAATTATACTTAATTGGACTTCCTTGTTATTTAGCATTGTATCACTTAAACAACATTTAACAATAATATTTTATGCTATGTATTCCCTGTGTCCAATGTCATTTTCAAAATTTTAGCCCAGACTTTGATAAACTTCTCTAGCAATACCTTTAGAATCTAGCCTTTACATTTCATCAGTAGACTTAGCCTATTTATTTTTTAAAAAAATCTATGTAACTATATTGTACTAATATTGTTACTAATAACTGTATGATATCAACCACATTTTTATAGGCAAAAGTTTAAAGTTTCAATTCCTATGGAAAAAGTCTGAGTTTTAATAGCTTATCCTGACAGGACACATAGATTTAGTTCTCTGCCAACTTTCTTCAGAGTAGCCAGCAAAATATCTGGAGATATGTTGATGGAATGACATAATTGTGTGTGTGTTTTTGTTTATACCATTCCCCAGAGTGGTACGAGTTCTAGATACTTCTCTCTCACTGTAAAGAGTCAAATTACATAAACTATTCTTAGAACTGAAGGTCTTTCCCTGATATACTGAGCAGGTTTCAAAAAGACAAATCAGCAATAAGAAGAGCTAGCATTTTTCTATATTTCCATACCTTCTACTATAGAGACATTATTGCTGTGAAATGGGACTTAACTTGACCAGTGCCACCAAGAAAGGGTAGATATTAAAACTTGAGACCCATACCATGAGAGAGATCCCATACCTGCCTGTTTAATGATATCCTCCAATACTTGCAGACAGGAGCCTAGCAGAAGCCTAATTGGAGAGAATTCACTCAGCAGCTGATGGAAACAGATGCAAAGATTCACAGACAAACATAACGCAGTATTCTGGGAATCTTGTGAAAGTAGAGAAGGAAGGATTGAAGGAGTCATAGTGGTCAAAGACACCAGAAGAAAATCTACAGAATCTAATAACCTGGGACTGTAGGGGCTTATAGAGACTGAACACCCAATCAGATATCACGCATGGGACTAGACCCAATCCCCCTAATTTTATGTTACAGATATGTACCTTGGCCTTCATTTAGTGTGGGTAAAAAACAGCCACAGTGGTGGATTCCCAGAGGCTTTCCATGCTGGCAGGTCCCACATACCAGAGAAAGGTCTGGAGTTCCAAAGGCTGGGGGCTTTGGCAATGGCAGGCCCTAATGACAGGAGGAAGTCCTTGTTTCCAAAAGGGTTTATTGTCATGGCGGATGGTGGATGGATCTGGATGTACACCCCCCACCCCCCCCCTGAAACTCAGGGCAGTCCTGAGTTAAATAGGGAGGGAGAAAGGGGGAGGGTCTGGGGAAGAATCCTTAATTCTCTCTACCCTCTGGCCTTCATTAATATGTAAATCCCTAGGGACTGAGGCCTATAGTCGTGCCCTCTACCTGTGCACTTTGGGAGGGGCTGTAATCGCCTACATAACTGAACAATGTAGGTCTATGGAGACAAGACTGCACATCAGGACTCTGGGTTCTGGGGCTGTGGCCAAATGCCTGCCATTTCTCACTTAGAGTCTCGGGGTTCAAGGCCCATCCCTACCCATGAACCAGGATACCCATACACAGTCCCACAATGTAGGATCCCCTCAGAATTGGAGCAGATACTGTCTCTGACACTATTGCCTGCCTTTGTATCTCTTTTTCATACTGGGCTGCCTTGTCTAGGCACAACAGGAAAAGATGCACCTACTCCTACTACAACTTTTCATTCCAAAGCAGGTTGATATCCATGGGAACCCTCTCCTTCTCCAAAAAGGAATGAAGTGGGATATGGGAGGAAGGTGAAGTAGTAGGAAGGAACTGAGGAGGAGATGAGGGAGGGAAAGTGTCAGTCAGGATATAAAGTAAATAAATTAATTTTAGAAAAATCTCACAGGTTTGGGGATTTGTCTTCCTATAGATCCAATTTGAAAGTAAGTTGAATCAATCAAAAAGGATGATCTGATTCTGTCTCTCACTGAGGACTTTGATTAATACTATTTTTATTTATTTTTAATTTATTCTTCTATCATTCAATACAACTTGAATGATGTTTCCCTTCCTAGTACTTCAGCAACCCCACTGCCCCTTTTCCCCACAATTACTCTTCTTCCCAGGGATATCAACCCAGCAGGGCATAACAAGATACAGTAATACTGGACAAAAACTCTCATATCAAGGCTGGACAAGCCAAATGAGTAGGAGGAACGTGGTCTCAAGAGTAGTCAAAAAAGTCAGAGACACAGCCATTCCCACTGTTAGGAATCCAACTAAAACACTAAGCTAGCATATAACATATATCCAGAGGACCTTGTCCACATCAACACAGACCAATCTTGATTGTCACTTCAATTTCTATGAACTCCTATGAGCCCTGAATAGTTTATTCTCTGGGCTATATTCTCCTGTAGTTCTTGACACCTCTGGCCCCTTTGGCTTTTCTCTGGGGTTCCCTGAGCTCCAGTGAGAGACTTGATGGAAACCTTCATTTTGGGCTTCCTCTCCACCTAATGTTTGGCTATGCATCTATTCTCATCAGTTTCTGAAGGAAGCCTCTCTGATGATGATTGGACTCAGTATGAAGGTATGAGTATAGCACCATATCTTCAGGAATAATCTTATTGAAATTTTTCCTACTCTAGGTTTCTGAGCTATCATGCCTCTGGTTTATGGTCATCCAGGCAGTATTGAGCATGGACTCCCTCTCCTGGAATGGGACTCGAAATAGGCCAGTCATTGATTGCCCAGAAAGTTTTGAAGGCATGACAGATTGTAGGTCAAAAGTCTTGTGATTGGGTTGGGGCCAACCACTGGAAGTCTTGCCTGGTTAAAGAAAATGGCCAATTCAGGCTCCATACACTCCTTTACTAAGAATCTTTATTAGGCAAGATGTCCACTACAGATTCAATGCAATCCCCATTAAAATCCAAACTCAATTCTTCACAGAGTTAGAAAAGAAAATTCTCAAATTCATTTGGAATAATAAAAAAAAAACAGGATAGTGAATACTATTCTCAACAATAAAAGAACTTCTGGAGGAATCATCATTCCTGATGTCAAGCTGTACTACAGAGCAATAGTGATAAAAACTTCATGGTATTGGTACAGAGACAGGCAGGAAGATAAATGGAATAGAACTGAAGACCCAGAAATGAACCCACACACCTTTGGTCACTTGATCTTTGATAAAGGAGCTAAAACTGTCCAGTAGAAAAAGGACAGCATTTTCAACAAATGGTGCTGGTTCAACTGGAGGACGACATGTAGAAGAATGCAAACTGATCCATTCTTATCTCCTTGTACAAAGCTCAAGTCTAAGTGGATAAAGGACCTCCACATTTCATTTCTGGGTCTTTGATTTGATTCCATTGGTCAATGTGTCAGTTTTTATATAAATATTATATGGTTTAGTATTAATGTAGGTCTGTAGTACAGCTTGAAATCAGGGATGGTCATACCTCTAGAAGTTCTTTTATTGTCCAGGATTGTTTTAACTATTCAGTGCTTTTGTTTTTTTCTATATAAAGTTGAATACTTTTCTTTCAATGTCTGTAAAGTTTTCTCCTGTAATTTTGATAAAGATTTATTGCCTTTGATATAAGATTTAATAATATATAATTAACATTGTTAGATATTTTACATATAATTTTGATTAAAATTAGAACAATCATGCTCAGTGACAGTCTGAAAAAAAATTCAAGGAAAAGACCTCAGGTCATAAGAATTAGTATAGAGTGACAATGGTGTTTTAGAAAAGTAAGCAAGTAGTGCTTTATAGTTTCATCTAGTTACTTCCTAGCAGTAACCATAATCAACATCCATCAATGTCTTAATGGTGTAGTTATAGGTTAGAATCACACACTGATATACACACATGGAATTCCATCACTCTATGATAGTACATCCGAAGACATTGTCTTACTGATTTACCTCGAATCTATTTCACAGTTACAGTATTTGGCATATTCAGATTTTTTATGTTTATATGATGGAGAAAGACCTTGAGGATCATATTTCATGTTATATTTGCAAAATGAAATATATCATATACTATTTCAAAGGAAAGATGCCAAGCTAAGTAAGTTACAGGGTAAAATCCATCTACGTGGCAAAGTTTTTATGCTTTATTTGACATCAAACGTTATTCTTGAGACTTTGCTATGCAAATGTTTTTTCTCTTATTTTATCTTCTCTCTTTCCTAAGATCATTCTACACTTTATCATGCTAACTTGCAATTTTGCTGTCAGAGGGGCACATAGCCAGAATAATTACATTTCTTAGATGACTGAATATAAAATAGTAACCTTTCCAGAGTAAATGAATATATTATAAATCAATACTGTAAGACAAAATACATACCATATCCACATGATAGGGAAGTTTAAATCAGCAAAGGACACAGAGACGGGAAAAGAAACTCCAAGTAGTGCCTTCACTCAGGGAGTATCAGAACTAGTGTAAACCTTAGTACTGCGAAGTGTGCAAGTGTGCTTTCGCACTTTCCCAGTAGTTTGGGCAATAAAAAAAAATACATACATTCATACATTCACATACACACACACACATGCATATATATATATATATATATATATGCAGAAATGCATTGTCAGAGATAACATTTTTTTGCTTTGAGTAATGCATTTGTTTAAAAATGTAATTGAGTTTCCATGAAAGAACAAATTACAAACTGAACTAATGCCCTTAGATAAGCAAAATACTGTAAGCACAGGTAATTTCAATGCTATTTATAGAATCTCAGCAATCAACTTTATCTAAGTAAGGAACACTGGCTCTTTCTGAATCTGGGAGGAGAAAGAATATATGCAGTGACTAGAGCTTCTACATTCCCTCCTTGAGCTCTTCAAAAGACTACAGTGATCTACTTTATTGCTACCTCTGATGTACCTCTTCGTATTCCTGATCAGAGAGCTTATAAGAATCACAGTCAATTTACAGAGGACATTCAAACATCTTCTGGACTTTATCTGAAGTTCAACAATTATTTTTGTGATCTAGAAAGCAGTTCCCAATCTATACTCAACAAAAGGAAAGTTGAATGTATATTATCTGTTTAAAAATTATTTCTCAAACTTTATTTCTGTCCTAATTCACCACTTCCTTTTTTATTATTTGGAAGAATTTTATATATTCCAGTCCATACCACCTAGTGCTCCACCCAGCCACATTAATCATGTATATGTAGTAGTCCATTGTTATGCCCATGTCATTCATTTTCTCCGTATTCAATTTCTACTGTGTGCTTGCTGCTGCATTCCCATTGTAAGCACATCTGGAAGAAAACTAAGACAACATTGTGGGTATCAAAGCTCTGAGAATAAATGGGCTGAGTACAGAATAAAGCTGCAGTTTCAATTGATTTAGTAAGCATAATGAAGTTTTTCAGCTGCACATATCTCAGCATGGTCATCTGCAAATAAATTTAAAATAAAATTACTAATTCCCTAATTTATTGATCATTATACTACCTTTTTAGCAGGATGTGTTTTTCCTGTTCCTACCGAATTATTATCTTTTATCATTCTAATAATGTATTCTTATCTCCTTCTAAAAATTAAGATGACTTTTAAAATCTTCATATTTGTATTAAGGTTGTTTTATGGATGAAAACACAATAATGTTTATAAATGTCTCTTCTAACTGAGAAGAGAATTGTTTTCTCAAATGGACACTTGCCTCCTTCCTACAACAGAGTCTCTTTGTACTAAGTGAAATTTAATAGCTTTTCCCTAAGAAATCTTGCCTCAGTTCAAAGGTTTATGTGTTTATTTGCTTTTATTTAACTTGTGTTTTGTTCTAAAGAGAAAAATAAACTTGATATGGGCCATGATATATTTACAAAACCAACAGAAGCTCTGCTAATTCAAAAAAATAAACAGATTATAAATATTTTGATGTGGGTATTATTTAAATTTTTTTCAAAGTTATCAATGTAAATTCATCACTTTGACTTATATTTCTCTCTCTTCTCTTTTTTCAAAATATCTCCAGAAATGACAAATTTCAATTCAAAGATATGTCAGATATTTTTACTCTCCTTATAAATTTTTAAGAAGATTATATATTAAGACCTTTCCCATGAGCAAGAAACAGTGCCTGATACTATTAATGATACTCTTATGGAAGAGTTAGAGAAGCCTTATGGAAGAGTTAGGGGAAGAGTTGAGGAACCAGTAAAGGACATGGACACCAAAGCAAGACCAAAGACAAAAAAAATACTAACAAAAAAGTAACCAACAATATAAACAATAATAACCTAGACTCTGGGGGCTCTTTGAGACTGAACCTCTAACCAAAGGGTTAGCATGAGCTGGATGTAGACCCCTGCACTTATGTAGCAAATGAACAGCTAAGTCCCCAACAACAAGATTGAGGACTGTCCCTGAATCAGTTTCCCACCTGCCTGTGAATTCCATCTACCTAAATGGACTACCTAGTCTAACATTGGTGAGAGAGGAAGTACCTAATCCTTCAGAGATCTGATTGCAGGGGTTGGGTACAGAAGGACAGAACTGGTGGCTGAGGGTTTCCTTGAGGGTGGTGACAGCTAGAAGGAGGCTCCCCCTTCTCTAAAGGGAACTGGAGAGAAGATTATGAGAAGGTTCCACAAGAGGGGGTACTGGGAGGAGGGGGGTACCTGATACTGGAATGTAAAGTGAATAAAAAAATAAATACTCAAAAAAATAATAAAAACAACAGCAACAAAAGACTCAGTTTAAACAGTTCTAAGAAACATTCTTTTATTTTTTAACATCATTGAGATATTCCAAATGGAGACAGCTTAGGGAGTTAGACCTGCAGTTTCCCAAAGACAAGTTCAATGCAAACTATGGAATCCTTACCTATTTGAATTCTTCCAAGAAAGTCTTTAAATGGGTTTAATCTGATTCCATACCTGGCTTTAGTTCTCCTACTTTCTGGTTGATGAATCAATAATATGGGGCAAGTAAGGTTTTAGGAAATAGAGACAATGGGAGAGTTTCAAAGAGAGAATATAAAACTTACAAACATGGCAGTAGAATGTAATGTGCTTGCCTCAGGAGCCCATTGTCTGCATTTCAACCCTGGAATCATGTAAATGTGAAAGGAGAAAACTAATTCCACAAAGCTGTTCTGATTTCTATAAGCACACTTGTCATACTCTTTCCCTTCATGCATTATGCACACACACCCAATAGTAATAAACAAGTAAAAAATTTAAACAAACAAACAAACAAACAAAAAAGAAAGGATAAGAGAATGTAATTCCTAAAGTATAGTATATAGTCTGATAGTCACCTGTATGTATGGCTAAAATTCTCATAGGTGCTTTGAAAGTGCATTTGTCTCTAAGACTTGCCATTCTTCTATCATAATAGCTTCAAATGAACAGAGTCAACTCCAGTCAAAGGTAATAGTATCAAAATAGTTCTTAACACCAACAAAAGTAAAAGAAACTTTTCATAGGCTTGCCAAATTTGATGGATATCCTTGGTTATCAATTTAACTACATTTGGGATCTAAAACCCAAATGACTGGATACACTAGATAGGGATTTTTTTTTCTTAAGCCATTTGAAGTGGGAAGATACACTTCTGATTCTAAATGTTTTACCAAGAACTTTTGAAATGGGAAGATTAAACTTCCCACTGCTGGCAACCTATCTATGCAAAGGACATAAAAGAAGGAAGATCTCTCTCTTTCTCTTGCTCTTCCTTGCTCTCTCGCTCTCTTACTCCCTCATTCTTGCTTTCATCTGCTTGTTCTTGAACAATATAGCAGGTCCTTTGCTTCACTGGCATTAGAAGCTTCAAGATTTCAATGTATGCTAAAGACCAACTGAAACATCCCGCCTCTTGAACTGAACAACTACTGGCTTCTTGGAATTTCTGTTCTTAAGCAGCCATTATTGTATTAGCAGAAACACAGCCCTTAAGTCATTTTAGTAAATCCCTTTTCTAACTGTAGAGAGAGATTCAAAGTATAAGTTGACTTATTCTGGAGAAACCTGAATAATGCAAATATTGAGTTTACAAAAATGTAACAAAAGTATTTACACTATATAAATAAGATATAATCATTGAAAGTTGATAACAGTAATTTAAGATAGAAATATGTATAAATTATGGTTTTTGTAAATATAAACTGTACATTGTCAGCAATATTCATATATATATTTGTGTGTGTGTGTGTGTGTAGTTGATTTAACAAATATGTATGTCTAGTTTCATTGACATATATTTTCCAAACATTTTTAAACATATATTTCTAACATAGCTGGAAATTTAAATTAAGAATAACTTTGGTTTATACAAAATGAGAAAGTGATTTAAAATCAAATTTTGAATTGCCTCTCTAGTACAAAATTAAGTTTTAAAAACATTGCTGCATGAATACGGTAAATATCTAGGTTAGTTTTGAATACCTTGTATTAATTTATGAATCTTAGAGTCTCATGTACATGTTTAAGCTAAACTAAAATCTTTCTTCTACAAATATTTTTGTCATAATTCACTTTATCAGTTGATTTAAAAATTAAGACCAATCAAAACTTTATCCCTGTTTTCCTAGCATTTTTAAGAGTGCGAATTCTGCAACAATTATTAGACTCAAGTTTATGAAAAGTTATAGTCTCCAAAGATTATTCAGAAATATGATTTTATTCATATTTATATATTGTAATTGTAGAGACAGATAATTTGAGTAAAACTGGCAGTTTTCATATTATTAATAGTTTCTCTATACATAAACAAATAATGTTTAAAACTGGTTTTAATTTGCCACCTGGAAAAATGCAATGTATCTCTTAAGGAGCAGCCACAGTTCTGATCATGAACTTCCAATCGAAATCTCACAACGTATGTTAACTTCAGCAATTTCTGCCAAAAACAGCAAAATACTCTCCATAGAGGAATTTGGGCAGATTAGGATTCTGAAAGTTATTGTCCCAAAGTAACAGAACAGTGTTAATGATGTGCAAAACACAATAGAATGCAGCTTTTATTACTCTATATAATGAGTTTCTGTGCTAAACATAAATATTTAATGCAGTATTTCTATTAGAAATATGATGTATTCCATGAGTTCCTATTCCTGCTATAACAATGTAACAAATTACAAATCGATGGAACCATAGCAATATATATACATACATATATATATAGATATATATACATATATATATCCACTTTCATGGATGCCAGAAGTCTTACGAAGATAACACACTTAAAATCAAAATGTGTATAAAGTGTATATAAGCCCCTGCAATTCACCTCCTTCACCTCCTTCTGTTACTATGCTTTGTCCTCTTCATCCATCTTGTCTCTAAAGCTAATAGAGTTGAATTTCCTCTTAACAACTCTTAGTCATGTCTGCTTTTTTGTCAGATCAGCTACAATGTTTTCTCCACTGTCTTGGGATCATAGATAGAATGAATATATATGGAAAAATCTAGAACAGTTTCAGTTTTAGGACCTCTGGAGCTAATTCATACATATAGAGTTTCTTTTGTCATATAAAACACAATATTGGAAAAGTTTTAGGGATTAATTTGCTAATAACATCAGAGAATAAATATTATACACACATGATCAAAATAACACAATTCCTGATCCAATTAGAAAATGTTACACAATGAATGGCTATATATGTCAAGTGGAATCAGGGTATTTCCAAAGTTGTTAATGTTTTTTTCTCTGACTTAGGGATAAATGTGTAACTTGATGAAGATTTATGCCTAATAAATCAGTTAAACAGAATATAATCTCCTACAATATTTTAAAATATTTTAAAGCCACATTTTTATTGTGACCAATGTGAGGTTACAATTAGGTTACAAATAAATAATATAATTTAATTTATTACTTCTTAAATTATTTTTATTTCAACAATTTCTTTAATGCAATTTCTTCTCAAAACATTAATGAGCATAAACAAAACAAAGCCCTATTTAGCTTTAAAACTAGAACGAAGCAAATATAAATAACCTATAGTACCTAAAAAGATTTTCCCTTCTTAATTGAAAACAAACAGAACTTAAGCTAAATTAAATGAGTGCTTAATCTTTCATTCTAACACAAAGGTTATTATTTGGTTCAAGTGTGTACATGGAGACAGAGGAAATGAGTAATTGAATACTTTAATTTTGGAAAAGTCTAAGTTCAACAAGTTGAAATATCAACAAAAATATACAGTTGCATTTTAAAGAGCTTAGAATATTTGAATTTCTTAGTGTTTGTCTTTGGCTTGAACCTCTAATAAGTAATGTGCACAACTGCTTCTGAAGGGAACATAGAGATAATTATGTGACATTTCTAAGGACAGTGGCAAAAGATTAAAGTAATTTTATCAGATTCTGATCTGAGACTATAAGTCTATACTGTAATTCATTCATGAACCATTTAATTTGTGGAAACAAATTCTAAAAACTTCTTAAGAATTGTGTATGCATATCAAATCCACACAAATATCTGGGAAAGAGGCATACTGCTTACTTCTACTACCTAGTTCACCCTGTACTACTACTGCTACTGCTGCTGCTGCTGCTGCTGCTGCTGCTGCTGCTGCTGCTACTGCTACTGCTACTGCTACTGCTACTGCTACTGCTACTGCTGATCAACCAGGAACTCATGACTCTCCAAAATCTAGAAATAAATCACCTTTTAAATCCCATGACATCAACTGCCCCCAAATTACTACATACCCTGTGACATGATGGAATGAATTCATCTCAAAAATTTGAATGTAAAGGAGATCATAACTTTCCTCTCAGATCCCAAGCACATCTATGTATACTCCCTCATTTTCTTTTATATTTTATTTCTTTACATTTCAGATGTTATCACTTTTCCCCATTTCCCTTCCTCAAGAAAACCCCTATGCCACTCTCCCCTCCTCTTGCTTCTATAAGGGTGTGGCCCCATCCATCCAACCACTCCCATATACCTGACCTTGAATTCTCCCACACTGGGGCATTCAGCCTTCACATGACCAATGATTTCCTCTCCCATCTATGTCCAAAAGGCAATTTTCCCATATATATACAGCTAGAGCCATGAGTCCCTCCCTATGTGTTCCCAAACTGATTGTTTAGTCCTGGGAGCTCTGGTTGGTTCATATTGTTGCTCTCTCCATGGGGCCACAAACAGTCTTCTCTCTACTCCATTGTGAACCCCATGATCAGTACAATTGTTATCTGCAAACATCCACCTCTGTATATGTCAGGTTCTGGCAGAACCTTTTAGGAGACTGCTGTATCAGGCTCCTGTTAGCATGAATTTCCTGGCATCCATAACAGTGTTTGCCTTTGGTGACTGCATAAAGGATGAGTACACAGGTGGGGCAGTCTAGGACAGCCCTTCCTTCAGTTTCTGTCCCATACTTTGTCTCTATATTTGTTCCCGTGAGTATTTTGTTACTTCTTCTAAGAAGGACCAAAGCACCCATGCTTTGGTCTTTCTTCTTCCTGAGTTTTCATGCGGTCTGTGAGTTGTATCTTGTGTATTGTGAGCTTTTAGGCTAATATCCGCATATCAGTGAGTGTATATCATGTGTGATCTTTTGTGATTGGGTTACCTCACTTAGGATATTTTCTAGTTCCATTAATTTACCTAAGAATTTCATATATTCATTGCTTTTAATAGCTGAGTACTACTCCATTGTGTAAATGTATCACATTCTCTATATCCATTACTGTGTTGCAGGCATCTGGGTTCTTTCCAGCTTCTGCCTATTATAAATAAGGCTGCTATGAACATAGTTGACCATCTGTAGTTGTCATTTGTTGGAGAATCTTTTGGGTATATGCCCCGGAGTTGTATAGCTTGGTCTTCAGGTAATAATATGTCCAATGTTCTGAGGAACCACCAGACTGATTTCCAGAGTGGTTGGATCAGCTTTGAATCCCAACAACGATGGAGGAGTGTTTCTCTTTCTCCATATCCTTGCCAGCATCTACTATCCTCTGAGTTTTTAATCTTGGCCATTCTGACTGGTGTGAGTTGGAATCTCAGGGTTGTTTGGTTTTGCATTTGCCTGATGACTATGGATGCTGAACATTTTAGGTGCTTCTCTGGCATTCAAGTTTCCTCAGTTGAGAATTCTGTGTTTAGATCTATACCCTATTTTTAATAGGGTTATTTGGTTGTCTGGAGTCTAATTTCTTGAGTTCTTTGTATATATTGGATATATATTAGACCTCTCACGGATGTAGGATTGATAAAGATCTTTTCCCAATCTATTGATTGCTATTTTGTCCTATTAACAGTGTCCTTTGCTTTACAGAAGCTTTGCAATTCTATCAGGTCCCATTTGTCAATTCTTGCTCTTAGAGCATAAACCATTGGTGGTCTGTTCAGGAAAGTTTGTTCTGTACTCAAGTATTCAAGACTCTTCCCCATTTTCTCTTCTATTAGTTTCAGTATATCTGGTTTTCTGTGGAGGTCATTGAACTTGAGCTTTGTATAAGTAAATAAAAGTGGATCAATTTGGTTTCTTCTACATGATGACCTACAGTTGAACCAGTACCATTTGTTAAAAATGCTGTCCTTTTTCCACTGGATTATTTCAGCTCCTTTGTCAAATATCAAGTGATCGTAGGTGTGTGGGTTCATTTCTGGGTCTTCAATTCTATTCCATTGATCTTCCTGCCTGTCTCTGTACCAATACTACACAGTTTTTTTTTTTTTTTTTTTTTTTATAATCACTATTGC
The DNA here is from genome assembly GCF_004785775.1 of Grammomys surdaster. Taxonomy (NCBI): domain Eukaryota; kingdom Metazoa; phylum Chordata; class Mammalia; order Rodentia; family Muridae; genus Grammomys; species Grammomys surdaster. The sequence goes on from NW_021604613.1 coordinate 6,711,906, forward strand.
TCTGTAGTACAGCTTGAGATCCAGGATGGTGATTCCCCCATAAGTTCTTTTATTGTTGAGAATAGTTTTCACTGTCCTGAGATTTTTGTTATTCCAAATGAATTTGCAAATTGCTCTTCCTATCTCTATGAAGAATTGAGTTGGAATGTTGATGGGGATTACATTGAATCTGTAGATTGCTTTCAGCAAAATGGTCATTTTTACTGTATTAATCCTGCCAATCCATGAGCATGGGAGATCTTTTCATCTTCTGAGGTCTTCTTCAATTTCATTCTTCAGAGATTTGAAGTTCTTGTCATACAGATCTTTCACTTGCTTGGTTAGATTCATACTAAGGTGTTTTATATTATTTGTGACTATTGTGAAGAGTCTCATTTCCTTAATTTCTTTCCTAATCGGTTTGTCCTTTGAGTACAGGAAGGCTACTGATTTATTTCAATTAATTGTTTTATCCAGCCACTTAGCTGAAGTTGTTTATCAGGTTGAGGGAACTTTATCACATCTGGTGGAAGTTTTAGGGTAACTTAATTATACTATCATGTCATCTGCAAATAGTGATATTTTGACTTCTTCCTTTCCTATTTGTATTCCTTTGACTTTCTTTTGTTTTCTAATTACTCTTGGTAGGACTTCCAGTACTATATTGAATAGGTGGGGAAAGAGTGAGTAGCCTTGTCTAGTCCCTGATTTTAGTGGGATTGTTTTAAGTTTCTCTTCATTTAGTTCATATTGGCTACTGGATTGCTGCATATTGCTTTTACTATCTTTAGGTATGAGCCTGGAATTTCTGATCTTTCTAAGCTTTTACCATGAAGGGATGTCAAATTTTTTCAAATGCTCTTTCAGCACCTAGTGAGATGATCCTGTGCTTTTATCTTTGAGTTGTTTTTTTTTTTTACACAGTGGATAATATTGATTGATTTTCCTATATTGAACAATCCCTGTATTCCTAGGATAAAGCCTACATGATCATGATGGATAACTGTTTTGATGTGTTTTGGGCTTTGATATTTAAGAATTTTATTGAGTATTTTTGCATTTATAAGTGAGATTGGTCTTTCTCTGTTTGGTCTTTGTGTGGTTTAGGTATGAGTGTAATTGTGGCTTCATGGAATGAATTGGGTAGTGTTCCTTCTGTTTCTATTTTGTAGAATAGTTTGAAGAGAATTGGTATTAGATCTTTTTTGAAGGTCTGAATTCTGCACTGAAACCATCTGGTCCTCGGCTTTTTCTAGTGGGAGACTTTTAATGACTGCTGCTATGTCTTTAGGGGTTATGGGACTGTTTAGATGGTTTATCTGCTCCTGATTTAACTTTGGTACCTGGTATCTGTCTAGAAAATTGTCCATTTCACCCATATTTTCCAGTTTTACTGAGTAAAGGTTTTGTAGTAGGATCTGATGATTTTTTTTAACTTCTTCAGTTTCTGTTGTTATGTCTCCCTTTTCAGTTCTGAGTTTATTAATTTGGATACTGTCTTTGTGCCCTATGGCTATTCTGGCTAAGGGTTTACCTATTTTTTGATTTTTTCAAAGAACCAGCTCCTGATTTTGTTGATTCTTTGTATAGATCTTTTTGTTTCTACTTGGTTGATTTCAGGAATGAGTTTGATTATTTCCTGTGTTCTACTCCTCGTGGGTGTATTTGCTTCTTTTTGTTCTAGAGCTTTCAGGTGTGCTGTCAAGCTGCTAGTGTATGCTCTCCCCATTTCTTGTTGTAGATACTCAGAACTAAATGTTTTCCTCTTAGCACTCCTTTCATTATGTCCCATAAGTTTCAGTATGATGAGTCTTCACTTCCATTTAATTCTAAAAGTCTTTAATTTTATTATTTAATTCTTCCTTGACCAAGTTATCATTGAGTAGAGCATTGTTCAGTTCTATGTGTGTGTTTGTGGGCTTTCCATTGTTTTTGTTATAATTGAACACCAGCTTTAGTCCAAAGTTATCTGATAGGAATCAAGGGATTATTTCAATCTTTTTGTATCTGTTGAGGCCTGTTTTGTAACCAATTATATGGTCTGTTTTGGAGAAGGTTACATGAGGTGCTGAGAAATGTATATTCTTTTGTTTTAGGGTGAAATGTTCTATAGATATCTGTTAAATCCATTTGGTTCATAACTTCTATTATTTTCACGGTGTCTCTACTTAGTTTCTGTTTCCATGATCTGTCCATTGCCAAGAGAGGGGTGTTGAAGTCCCCCACTATTATTGTGTGAGGTGAAATGTGTGCTTTGAGCTTTAGTAAGGTTTCTTTTAAGAATGTGGTGCCCTTGCATTTGGAGCCTCGATATTCAGAATTGAGAGTTCTTTTGGGTAGATTTTTCCTTTGATGTGTATGAAGTGTACTTCTTTATCCTTTTTGATAACTTTTGGTTGAAATTCGATTTTATTCGATATGAGAATGGCTACTCCATCCAGCTTGTTTCTTGGGATCATTTGCTTGGATAATTGTTTTCCTGTCTTTTACTGTGAGGTAGTCTCTGTCTTTGTCACTGAGGTGTGTTTCATGTATGTAGCAAAATTCTGGGTCCTGTTTTCATATCCAGTGTATAATTCTATGTCTTCTTTTTGGGGAACAGAGTCCATTGATGCTAAGAGATATTAAGGAAAAGCGATTGTTGCTTCCTGTTATTTTTGTTATTAGAGGTGGAATTATGTTTATGTGGCTATCTTCTTTTGTGTTTGTTGGAAGATTGCTTTCTTACTTTTTGTAGGTTTAGTTTCACTACATGTGTTGGAGTTTTCTCTCTATTATCCTTTGTAGGGCAAGATTTGTAGAAAGATATTGGGTAAATTTGGTTTTGTCATGGGATATCTTGGTTTCTTCATCTATAGTAATTGAGAGTTTTGCTGGGTATAGTAGTCTGCTCTGGCAATTGTGTTCTCTTAGGGTCTGTATGATACCAGTCCAGGATCATCTGACTTTTATAGTGTCTTGTGAGAAGTCTGGTGTAATTCTTATAGGTCTGCCTTTATATGTTACTTGACCTTTTTCTCTTAATGCTTTAATAATTTTTCTTTGTTTTGTTCATTTGATGTTTTAACTATTATGAGATGGGAGGAATTTCTTTTCTGGTCTAGTGTATTTGGATTTCTGTAGCCTTCTTGCATGCTCATGGGCATCTCTTTCTTTAGTATTCCATCACCATTTAATTATTTAATCAAAATTTCAAAGATCAATATAGCTAGAAAAAAACACTAAATTTTGTGACTAATTGCTAAACTTATAATCAAGTTATCTATGATAATTGAAAAAATCAGAAAGACTGTATACATGTGTGATTTTTGAAAGAAGAAATATTTAAATAGTTTTATTGAATTACAGTAAAATTTCATCCAATTATATTTACTTGGTAACAAAAAAACATGTGTAACTTGTTTCTGAAAGAATCATAGTAAAACAATCTTCAAAATAAGGAGCAGAAAGGTATATTATGTTTCTACTTTGTAGGTCTTTCAGCTTTATGGCATGTCTGTTTGAAATTATTCTGCAGAATAGCAGAATTTACTGAAAGTTTCATTCTTTTTTGCCATCCTGGATTCTATGTGTCCTTGCTAATATAGCCCTTGAAAAACATGATTGCTACAAAGATTATATAGATAAGTATGTCATTAATGAGTCATGAATACATTAATGAATAATGAATAACTACAGAGGAAATAAATTACAACATGCACATTGAAAAATGAAAAGAAAAATATTGAGGTGAAATACGATATGGGTAAAGAAAACTAAGAAAAATTACAAAATTCATTAGAATTTTGAAGTGAATGTAGGACATTACAGACTCCCTGCTGAGGAAATTTTATTTTTTTTTTGGATCGTCAAAGAATCAGGAATATATGTTTAATGATCTATAGACAAAGCCAAAATGTCTCAAAATGATATGAACACAAAGGATCAAAAACACAGGCAACTTGCAGAGTCAATTTTTGGACAATTTCCGATAAAGATGCTTTCATTATGTTTGTATCGTTTGCTGAGCAATTTTCCCAAGGGTAAGAGGAAAGCAAGATTTCTGCCACAGTCATAGAAATTCTTTGCAGTCTTGTTCAGTCTAAGCTCTGGTATCTACCTGGCATTTTGTAAACTGAAACACACCTAGAAAAAAACTCTGAACAGAAAGAGGAAAGATAGGGAAACGAAGAAATATTATATAATATTATATAATATTACATAATTTCAGTGTTTCTAAATAACCTTCTCCTAATTGGAAGTAGAGAATGAAGATTTAAAAAACTATTCCTATATTATTTAACATAAATATATATGTATATACAATTTTAAACATCATGATAGTTATGAAATATGTAGTGACAAATTAAAAGAACTCTACCAGGTCTGTCAATGGATATCAACTACATAATGCCAATTGTGAATGGGTTACCAAGAAACTAAATAAAATATAGGTGCATGTAAAGCAAGACAAATGTGAACAATAAGAATTTTAAATAAAAATGATTGGGCATATCAGTACTTATTATTCTCTACCTTTTCACTATATAAAGACAATTTTCATATTTTCTCTATTCTCTCTCTCTCTCTCTCTCTCTCTCTCTCTCTCTCTCTCTGTGTGTGTGTGTGTGTGTGTGTGTGTGTGTGTGTGTGTGTCTCAGAATTAGCTTGTTTTCAGTAAGAAGTTTGTTTCAGTGAGAATGGCCTTCAGAAGACTATGTGTGTGGTTACTTATCCCCAGTTGGTGGAACTTTTGAAGAACAATTAGGAAGTGTGGTCATATTGAAGGACCATAATTGACTCACTAACAATTAGCTATGAAGTTTCAAATGATAACCACCATTCTCAGTGCTGTCTCCTCTACTCAACATAAAGCCACTATGGCAATCAGTGTAGCAGTTGTATAGTAAGTTGGAAATTGATCTACCTCAAAACTCTCTATTATACTACAGAGATACTTGCAGGTCCATGTTAGTTGATGCTTTGTTCTTAATAGATGGAAATTGGAGACCTAGATAACTACCATCTGATGAATGAAAAGATGATACCTCACAGAATGTAATATCATTTGGCTGTTCACAAAAATGAAATTAGGTAAATAGCAGGAAAATAAGTTGAGCTAGAAAAAAATTATCCAGTAACAGGTAATGCAGACCCCAAAAGACAAATATGTATGCTTTCTTTTCTATGTGTATGCTAGCATTTTAAA